>NC_029545.1:358401-387435 GCF_001577835.2 Coturnix japonica | reverse complement strand
TGGATGGATGGATGGATGGATGGATGGATGGATGGATGGATGGATGGATGGATGGATGGATGGAGGGAGGGATGGAGGGAGGGATGGATGGATGGATGGAGTGGCAATGATAGATTAGGAGAAGGAGGAAGGGATGGAGGAAGGCCAAAACAATGTGCTGGTTGTAGGTGGAAGTGTTTGAGACGGAGAGGGGAGTAAGAAGAAAGGGTGCAGGAGAGGAAGGCAAGGCAATGGATGGCTGAGGGATGCTGGAAGGGATTTAATGGGCTGTGTCTCCTCTCCAGGTGCTGGTCCAATTGAAATCTCTGCTGTGCCCACTAGAGTTTCATCACCCTCTCCATCTCTAGGCCCCACTCAGGGGCTGGCTGTCTCTCCTGTCCTTGCTGTTCAACTGAGTCCAGGCTATGGCACCCACTCACAGCACCCCACGAAGGCCCCCAGTACCCAGGGACCTCCAGAACCTACCCAGTATCCTGATATCTCCAACACTCAGGGACCCCCAGCATCCATCCAACACCCTGCAGAGAGCCCCACTGCCTGGAAAGAGCTTTTGCTCTCCCAACCTGCCTCTGCAGAGCCCTCTGGCTTCCAGACACACCCAGACCTCTTTATCCAGACTCCAACAAGGAACCCCAGTCCCCAGAGCCTCCCAGCACTCACCGCTCTCCCCCTAGATCCCACCAGCTCTTACATGAATGCTGCTCATTTCAAGCACCTCATGAATATCCCCAGACCCCAGAGCCCCTCTGAGGACCCCATAGGGACCCTCAGTACTCAGAAAGCCCCAGTATCTGCCCAGCACCCCACAGAGACCCTCAGCTCCAAGAGCCCCCCAGCACTCTCCCAGTATCTAACAGAGATCCTCAGCACACAGGTCTCCCCAGCACCCAACCAGCACCCCATGGAGACCTCTGATAGCCAGCCCCCCCCAGCACCCACTGAACAATCTATGGAGATCTTCAGCACCCAGAGACCCCTAGTATCACCCCAGCATTCCACAGGTGGTCCCCCCAACACCCAGAGGCCCCCATCAACCCTACGACACCCTATAAAGACCTTTGGTACCCAGAACCCTCCAGCATCCCATAAGCATCCCATGAAGTTGCTCAGTACTCGGACCCCCCCCGTATCCCACCAGCATGCCAAAGAGCCCCTCAGCACCCAGACACCTCCAGGACCCCTAAAGCACTTCACAGATCCCCCCAGCACCCAGATTCCCTCAGCACCTGTTCAGCATCCAGTGGAGACCTTTGGCACTCAGACTCCCCAAGCACCCCTCCAGCACCCCATGAAGTTGTTCAGCACCCAGACCCCACCAGCACCCACAGAGACCCTCCGTACCCATTCTGCAAGTCCTGTACTGCCTGGACCCCCATGTGCAGGTAGGTCCTGGGGTTGTGGGTGAGACTTGGACCCCCATGGGCTCCCACATGCTGAGACCCCTGGCTCTGCAGAGAGGAGGGATGGCTGCTGGGGGGGTCCCTAACATATACACACACAGAGGATTTAGGGGTCTCTGCTTCTTGCCCCACAGGTCCAGCTCAACCAGCACTGCCTGTGCCAACACTCTCTGCACTATGGGACCGTGGGGGACCCTGTGTGGCCCCTGCACTGCGGGCACTGTTGTGGGAGGTGCGGGGGCTGCGGGGGCAGCTGAAAGCCCTGGCCCGCAACCAGAGGCAGGGAGCTCAGCGACTGGAGGCCATTGCCCGCCGCCTGGGCAGACTGGCTGCCCTGGGGCAGCACTTCTTGGAGGAGCCCACCTGGCAATACGGGGGTGTGGGCATTCGGAGAGGGGCCTTGCACAGGAGGCAAGGGAAATAAAGCTGGGCTGGTTCACCAAACTTGAGTGTTGAAGAGGGAGAGGGATGGGGAGGGGGGAGAGAGAAAACAGGGGGAGGGGGAGAGAGAACATGAAGGAGATGGTGAAAGAGAGGGAGAGGGAGGGGGTGAGGGAAAGGAGGACTTATATCCTGGCGCCTGCTTGGCTGCTTCAGCTTTCCCCTTCCTGCTCTCAGCTTTCGATTCCTCCCCTCGTTCCCCCCCCCCTCCTTGACCCCCTTGTTAAAAGGGTGGCCCCAGCAGCTGGGGAGGCCCTGCTGGCAGCATGGGGGGGCTGCATAGCATCGGACTGTGCCTGGGTGAGGAAATGGGGGGTGCAGAGCTGGGGGGAAATGGAAGGCATAGAGATGGGAGGCACATGAGGGGCCCAGAGGTGGAGGCAGTCAGGGAGGCAGAGCTGGGATGCATGGTGGGCAGAGATGGAGGAAAAAGAGGGATACAGAGCTGGGGGCACGTGGAAGTGGAACTGGGGGAAAATGTGTTGTGTGTAAGTGGTTTGGGGGGGGGGGGTCCCGAGAGTCTTGGGTGGTCTGTGGGTGTCTGTGTCTCTTTCCAACTCCTTCTTCTCTCCCCCTCAGCTTTGTGCTGTGGCGCCGTGATGGGATCTGGTACGTTGGGTGTCACTGGGTGTCAGTGGGGTTCACTGGGTACCACTTGGGTGTTACTTAGGGTCATTGAGTGTCCTGGATGACAGTAGGCATCACTGGGCATCACTGGGTGTCCTGGGATGCCCCACAGATACTATTTGGGTGCCAGCAGTTGCTGGATGAGGCAGGCATCGGGACAACAGGGGGGACAGTTTGAACTGGGCAGACTGGAGCTGTACTTGGCAGACAGGCTATACTGGGACTATACTGGGTCACTGTACTGGGGCTGTTCTGGGCAGACTGGGGCTGTGCTGGGACCAAGCTGAACAGATTGGGGCTGAACTGGGCTGTTCTGGGGCTGTGTTTGGGCTTTGCTATGACTGAGCTGAGCAGATTGGGACTAAACTGGGCAGAGTGGGGCTGAACTGGGCATGCCAAAGCTGAGGTGGGGCTTTGCTATGACTGCTAAGCAGACTGGGTGCTGGACTAAACAAACTGGTGCTGCACTGGGCAGACTGGGGCTGTGCTGGTCAGGCTGGTGCAGCATTGGGAAGGCCAAACAGCTCCTCGTGTTTTACTCTCTTGCTCTCCCTAACAGTGCCTGCCCGGCTCTCTGGCAGCCATTCCCAGTGCCAGGGCCGTGTGGAGCTGCTGCAGGCTGGAACCTGGGCCTCGGTCTGTGCCGTGGGCTGGGACCTTGCAGCTGCCCGTGTCCTGTGCCGCCAGCTGGGCTGTGGTCGCCCCCGTGCCGTCCCACTGCCCTGCAGCCCAACCAAGGCTGAGGGGGACGTGGTGGGTCTGCGTCAGGTGCTGTGTGCAGGGCAGGAGCTGGACTTGGAGCACTGCGAGCTGCAGCCTGGTGATGCTGTGTCCTGTCCCTCCAAACATGTGGCTGCTGTCAACTGTGAAGGTGAGCATGGGGCAGGACCGGGCCTTGCAGCCTAGTGGGGACATGGCGGGACCTGGTGTCATGGCAGGGCATGGTGGAGTCACAGAGAGGCCTTATGGGGACACGGTGAGGTCTGCTGTCATGGTGGGGCCTGGTGGGGACACGGTGAGGTCTGCTGTCATGGTGGGGCCTGGTGGGGACACGGTGAGGCCTGGTGTCATGGTGGGGCCTGGACAGGGATGTGACAAGGGCTGGTGTCATTGTGGGGCCTGGTGGGGACATGGTGAGGCCTGGTGACATGGCAGGGCCTAGAGGGGATGTGACAAGGCCTGGTGTCACAGCAGGGCCTGGTGGGGACATGGTAAGGCCTGGTGTCATGGCAGGGCCTAGAGGGGACGTGACAAGACCTGGTGTCACAGCAGGGCCTGGTGGGGACACAGTGAGGCCTGAGGCCTGGAGTCATGGCAGGGCCTAGAGGGGATGTGACAAGGCCTGGTGTCATGGTGGGGCCTGGTGGGGACACGGTGAGGCCTGGTGACATGGTAGGGCCTAGAGGGGATGTGACAAGGCCTGGTGTCATGGTGGGGCCTGGTGGGGACATGGTGAGGCCTGGTGTCATGGTGGGGCCTGGTGGGGACATGGTGAGGCCTGGTGTCACAGCAGGGCCTGGTGGGGACATGGAGAAGGCCTGGTGTCATGGTGGGGCCTGGGGGGGACATGGTGAGGCCTGGTGTCATGGCAGGGCCTAGAGGGGATGTGACAAGGCCTGGTGTCATGGCAGGGCCTGGTGTCACATCAAGACCAAATGTCACTGCCATGTTCCCACAGAGCCCTTCAGGCTGCGTCTGGCTGATGGGCCCAGGCGCTGTGCGGGGCGTCTGGAGGTGCAGCGAGCCGGGCGCTGGGGCACGGTGTGTGATGACGGATGGAGCAGGACCAACGCGGCTGTGGTCTGCCAGGAGCTGGGCTGTGGCGAGGCACAAGGCCTGGATGGGGAGCGGCCGCGTTTCAAGCCCGGTGTCGGGCGCATCTGGCTGGATGATGTCCGATGCCGAGGGCAGGAGAAGAGCCTGCAGGACTGCGCACACCGTGTGTGGGGATACCATGACTGCACCCACCATGAGGACGTTGGAGTTGTGTGCCAGGTGTGGGATGGCTGCCATGGCTCGGTGATGGCCATGGGACCCTGTGGTGCAGGGCTCAGCCATGCTCAGTCTTCTCTCCTTACAGGATCCCTGAGCATCGTGGCTCTGGCTCCGGTAGCTTCAGGAATTGCATCTAGCCCTCCTGTGTCATCTGCATGAGGAACCAAAACAGGACCCTGAGACCAAACAGGACTGCAGCTCAAACCAATCCTGAGTCAAAACAGGATCCAGAACCAAATAGAACCCTAAGCCTGAATGGAACTGAATGGAAATCCTTGCCCAAACAGGACCCAGAATAAAAACAGGACTCCCCAAACCAGACAGGATCCAAAATCAAAAAGGACCCAGAGCCCAAACAAGACCCTGCATTCAGACAAGACCCAGAGCCCAAACAGAACCCCAACCCAAACAGAATCTGCAGATCCTCTGCCTAAACAGGATCCTGAGTTAAAACAGAACCCAAAACCAAGCCAGCCCCCAAGCCTAACCAGGACCCAAAATATAGACAGGACTCCCCAGTCTCAGGATCCAAATGGTCCTCAAGCCCAAACAAGATCCCAGATCCAGACAGGACCCAGAGCCCAAACAGGACCCAAAACCAAACAGGCCCTCATCCCAAACAGAACTCAAAATACAAACAGGACTCCCAAACCCAGATAAGACCCTACATCAAAAAGGATCCAGAGCCCAGACAAGACCCCATATCCAGACAGGGTCCTGAGCCCAAACAGGATCCAACCCAAACACAATCAGGACTCCCTGTTGAAACACAACTCCAAGCCCAGAAAGGATCCAAGTCTTCAGCCCCATCCGCTGCCTCCCTGCCCCAGCCCTATGCCTTTAATGGTGTCATTAAAAGCCAGCAGCATCCACAAGCACAGAACCTGACCAGGGTTGAGGGGATTAGGGCCGTGGGGTGACACCAGGATCGAATGCCACATCGGGTGTTGGGGTCCTGGCAGGCCCAGGTGCATCGCTGAAGCCCCCCCCTGTCTTGTCCCCCCATGTGGCCTCTTGACCTCATTATATGAAACTTCTTGTTAGAGCTAATCCTACCAGCCACCTGTCTGCTGCTGGCACCTGCTGCCAGGGCATAGGGTCGGCACCCAGCCAGCAGCTCTGGGATGTGGGGCTGGGGCCAGACCCTGCTGGTGGGGGGGCAGACAGAGGGGACATGGGGAGTGAGTGGTTGGATAGGGGGCAATAGGGGAGTGGGTGGTTGGATAGGGGGCAATAGGGGAGTGGGTGGTCGGATAGGGGGCAGTAGGGGAGTGGGCAGTTGGATAGGGGGCAATAGGGGAGTGGGTGGTCAGATAGGGGGCAATAGGGGAGTGGGTGGTCAGATAGGGGGCACTGGGATGATCCCAAACACTGAGGCCTTGGCATGGGGCCGGGACCTGGCTGCATCCCCAAGGCTGAGCTCTGCCACCTGGCCCAGGCTATTTCTGTGCCCCCGCAGCTGTCGGTGCCCCCCGCCCCCGGCCACCCCCGCAGGGCTGGGTGCCATGGGGTTGGCACCGGGCCTCGTCTGTGCTTTGGGCCCTGTTGATGTTTTTCAGTGGGGCAAGAGGGTGATGGAGTGATCGGCCCCACACCCGCTGCCCCATAGCAAGGGCACGACCCCCACCCAGCAGCATCTGCTCCTTGTAATGGGGTTGGGGAGGGCAGGGTGAGAGGTGCGGCCCAGTGACCTTTCCACATGCCAGCAGGGCCTGCTAATGTGCTGTCAGGTGTTAATTATGTGTCAGGGGTTAATTATGGCCCAGCCAGCCGGGGTCAGGGCAGGCAGGAGCAGCTGGGATAGGGGAGAGAGCAGATGGGGAGGGAGAGGGAATGGCTATAGGGAGAGAGGGAAGGATGGGGCTGTGGGAAATGGGCAAGGAGAGGGATGTGGTTTTGGGGGAAAAGAGGGAGGGTGTGGGAAAAGGGGAGAAAAAGATGTAGGAAGAGAGGGGAGAAAGAGGGATACAGTCATGGGAAATGGGGAGAGAAAGGAATATGGCTGTGGGAAAAAGGAGAGGGAGAGATAGGAATGGGGAATGGAGAGGGATAAGGATGAGGGGAAAAGGGGAGAGGGTATGGAAAAAAGGTTAAAGTGAGGGTTATGGTCATGGAAAATGGGGAGAGGAGGGATGAGAATGTGGGAACTGGGGAGAAGGAAGGATAAGGATGTGAGGAATCAGAGAATGGACCATTAGGCCTATCTAGTTATCATGGGGGAAAAGGGAGAGGGAAGGGTGTGAGCATGGGAAAGGATGAAGGAAAAGGGGTGGGAGAGAGATGTGGATATGGGAAATGGGAAGAGGAAGGCATAAGGATGTATGAAAAGAGAAGAGGGGGAGAGTTATGGGTGTGGGAAGTGGGGAGAAGGAGGCATATGCGCGTGGGATGAGGGGAGAGGAAGAGATGGGGTTGTGGAAAATGGGAGAGAAAGGGGTTAAGAAAGTGAAGGATGTGGGGAAGGAGGGAGAGAGAGAGAGATGGGGCTGTGGGGAGTAGGGAAAAGGGAAGGAGAAGGGAGGCAAAGAGATGTGGCCATGGGAAAAGGGAGGAACGTGGATATGGAAAATGGGGAGAGGGAAGCATAGGGATGTGGGAAAAGAGGGAGAGGAAAGTGGATGAGGGTTGGAAAAGGAGGAGAAGGGAGATACAAGGATGTGGGAGAACAGAGAGGGAGCAGTATGGGGGTAAGAAAAGGGGGAGAATTGGGGCTGTGGGAAATGAGAGATGGGGGATATGAAAGACGGAGGCATTGGAATATGGGAAATGAGGAAGAGGAAGGGATATGGATGGGGAAAAGGGAGGTGTAAGGATGTAGGAAAATGGGGAGAGAAGGATGTGGGAAGTGAGGAGAAGGAAGGATATGGGGATGGGAAAAGGGGGAGAGAGAGGCATAGGGATGTGTAAATGTGGGGAGAGACAACTGGAAAGAGGGAGGGATTTGGTTGTGGGAAATGGGGAGATAAAGGGAGGCAGGCCTGGGAATTTGAGGTTGGAGGAGATATGGATGTGGGAAAAGGGGGAGAGGGAGAGATGGGCACTGAAGCAGAGGGTCAGCCCCACACCTTTGGGTACAGCCCCACACCTTTGGGTACAGCCCCATACCTTTCCATGGAGCAGGGGCAAGTTTGATTTTGGGGCACCAGGCAGCCCACACTGGGAGCAGAATAAGGGGGGACACCCTCCATTGCTCCCCCCACCTTGTACCTAACTAAATCACTAAAACTTATAGAAGAACGATCAGTATTAATAAAGGTAATCCAGTTTTTATTAATGTCAAGCTTAATCTCATTTGCCTCCTTTTAACCTTTAGAACGCTGGGTCATGCAACCTCCTAATCTATGTGCTTAGTAGTTAAACATTCCCTCCATACTATTTCATGCTCTGTGCTGCCTGTCTGCCCCCTCACAGTGCCCTTTCTCTCTTTGTATCTCATCCTGTTTCTCTATCCCCATGCAATTCTCTATCTCACTCTTTGCATCCTGTCTGTCTGTCCGCACATCGTGCCCTGTCTGTCCTGCCCCTGCCTATCTTTGGCTCTGGGCACGCCTTGTGCCTTGCACATGTTCCCACTCCATTGGGACAGATTAACACGGCCCAGCATTGCCCTGGGTCCGGCGGGTGTCGGAGTGCTCAGGAAAATCTGAGTCACGGCCGCGGGCGCCACGGAGCCGGTGGCAAAAAGCTCTGCTGGGGGGGACGCTTCAGGGACTCAGGTGAGGCTGCTTTGCTTGTCCCTGTGCAACCCCAACCTGTGTTTTGCTTGTGGCTTCCTTACAGCCCCACTGCAGGCCTATGGGGAGCACGAGGGGCTTGTTGCTGTCCAGTGTATCTGGTAGTGCTGGTGGGTCAGAGATCCTGCTGCGCAGCTGGGGATGGAGGAGTGTGGAAGTGACGGACCTGACCCACTGCTATGCGGTGATGTGGGGTGAGATGTGGGGCTTGTGTGGGGCAGCATCCCAGCTCTGTTCCCTCTTGGGATGCTCCCTGCATCTGGACAGGGATTGGGCTGGGCTGGGATGCATTGGTCTGGCTGAATTGGACTGAAGTGGGATGAACTGGACAATATTGGGCTGAATGGGAATGGGATGAACTGGGCTGAATTGGACTGAAGTGGGATGGACTGGGCTGAACTGGGCTGAAGTGGGATGAACCGGACAATATTGGGCTGAACGGGCTCAACAACTGGGCTGTTTCAGACAAGATTGGTCTGAGCTGCATTAAACTGGGCCATACTGGTGTGCATCCATCTGGATGCTCCCTCTGCATGCTGTGGGGCCACCACAACATGGTGCTGGGCTCCGCAGGACCATGGCAGAGCCAGAGGAGGATGAAGAGGACAACACAGCAGCTTTGGAGCAGCTGATGGCACAAACAGGCCGGACATTGCAATGGCAGGAGCTGGAGGAGCAGTTCTGCGTGCTGGAAGAGCTGGGCAGCGGCACCTATGGCAACGTGGTGCTCACCGAGCCCCGGGATGGTGGTGAGGAGCTGGGGGGTCTTTGCCCCAATGCTGCACCTCATGCTCGTGTAATGCATGAGGGCATCCTTTGCATTGGAGTCCTGTACGCATGGGAGCACGCTTCACAGCAGCGTTGCATGCTTGCAATGTGAATGGGGACGTGCATCACAGTGAGGTTGCATGTTTGTGGTTTGAGTGGACCCGAATCCTCGGTGCTGACCCTCTCTTTGCATCCCAGGCTCCCCCGTGGTCCTCAAGCTGATGCTGAAGGAACGGACAGAGCGACGGGCGTTCCTAAGGGAGTATTGCATAGCACGCTGCCTCTCCGGCCACGCTGCCTGCATCCATGCCCTGCCCCTTGCCTTTGAGAACTCAACACATTTTGCCTTTGGGCAGGAGCTGGCTCCCGCTGGGGACTTGTGCAACCTGCTCACACCAGGGGTGGGTGTACAACAGGGGGCACAAGAGTGGGATGGGGAGGGGAAGGGGCTGGGAGGGAGTGGGAGCAAAGCGGACCTTGCAGCTGTGTGAGATCATGGGGAGGATGCGTGTGCATGGGGAGGCTCTTTGCAATGGGGAGCGTTTGTGTGATGCATGGGGACATCATCTGCAATGGGGTGTGTGCCTATAGAGTTGATGGGGAGACCTTCTGCAATGGGGCACATGCTCATGCAGTGCACAGGGACACCCTTTGCAGCAGTGTCCATGGTTGTGGTTTTATGAGGAGATCCCTTGCAGTGGGTTGCACACTCATGTATCTTTCAGCATGGTGCATGCCCACATTGTGCATGGGGACACGCAGTGCATGCAGTGTGTTGCATATACACCCTTTGCAGTGGAATGCAAGCCCATGCAGTGCACCAGGAGCCCCTCTATGGTGCAGGGATACCCCTGGGGGCTGCTATGGGGCTGTGGCACCAGGTAGGGCTCTACAGCCCCATTGAGGGATGTGACATTGCTGCCTTCCCCAGGAGGGGCTGCCCGAGGTGCTGGTGAAGCGCTGTGCCTCTCAGCTGGCCGAAGCATTGGATTTCATGCACAGCCGAGCCCTGGTGCATCGGGATGTCAAGCTGGACAACGTGCTGCTCTTCGACCACGAGTGTCGCCGTGTGAAGCTGGCAGACTTTGGCCTCACTCGACTGCAGGGTTCAGAGATCAGCGCCATGTCTGGTGCGCTGCCCTACGCCCCACCAGAGCTCTGCTTGCTGCAGGGCTCTGACACACTGGAGCTGGACTCCAGCCTGGATGTTTGGGCTTTTGCTGTGCTGCTCTTCTGCCTCTGCACCGGCTGCTTCCCATGGGCTGTAGCTGCCAGCCCTGACCCCCAGTTTGAGGCCTTCAGTGCTTGGCAGGGTGATACAGTGGGACAAGAGACACCAGAGTCTTGGGGTGGCTTTGAGCGTGGGGCACAGGAGATGCTGCAGCGCCTGCTGAGGCTTGACCCTAATCGCCGCAGCCCAGCCATTGAGGTGCACAAGTACCTGGCCCTGCCATGGCTGACAGCACCCAACAACAGGGATCGGACCCATGGCACTGATGGGCCTGGAGCGGTGGATGGTGACGGATATGGAGGGGGGGATGGTGATGCACACAGAGCAGTGGATGGTGGCCCTCAGTCACCCCTTGCCCAAGGGTGCAGGGGTTTGGGGGATGATGGGGAGCGTGGTGACAGCAGTTATGGAGAGGAGAACAGCGTGCCCACAGCACCTGCCAGTGCCATGGCCCTATGCCACTAGCTGGCATCTCCAACATGGCACGGAGGGGTCCTTGGGGTGTGGGCTGGTGTCTTCTTCTTCTTCTTGGAATGGACAGAATGGACATGGAGCTGTTGGAGAGGATCCAGAGGAGGCCACAAGGATGCCCGGAGGTGAAGTACCTCTTCCAAGGGTTGAAGCACCTCTTCCAACTAAAGAAGCTGAGAGAATTGGGCTTGTTCAGAGAAGGCTCCATGGCGATCTCATTGCAACCTTCCAGTACTTAAAGGGAGCTCATAAACAGGAGGGAAAGTGACTTTTTGCACAGTCTGACTGTGACAGGACAAGGGGGAATGGTATTTAAGTTAAGAGGGAAGATTTAGGTTATATGTTAGGGGGGATTTCTTTGCTCAGAGCATGGTGAGGCACTGGAACAGGCCGAACAAAGAAGCTGTGGTTGCTCTATCCCTAGATGTGCTCAAGGCTGGTTGAATGGAGACCTGGGCAACCTGGATGTCAACCAGCTCATGGCAGGGGGTTGGAACTAGGTGAGCTTTAAGGTCCCTTCTAACCCAACCCATTCTATGTTTCTTGTGGGTGGGATGGAAGCCTTGGTCTCTACTTGGTCCCCTGGGTGAGAACATAAGGGCCAGTAGCACATTGTGGGCAGGGGAAGGAGAAGAAACACCAGGGATTGTATTTGGAGGAGGTCAGGGACCCCAGCCCCACACTTACTTTTCACCCTATTGATGAATGCAATGGCAAAGCACCTGAGCAACAAATGAGCAAGTAAAAGCCAAGGAAAGAGCAGCCAGCAGGACACAGAGAAATGGGAGGAGAGTGGTGGAAGTGGGTGGTAAAACCGCTCATCAGTTCTGCAAGGGAACCCAGAAATGGATCTGACATTCACTCCTTGCATACGTGTGTGAGGAGGATGTCACCAGGCTGTAATTAGTTAAGATGCCAAAGGATTTCCTTGGGGTTTATGAGACGAGGAGACAAATGTAAGTACTCCAGGCACACAGATATATGTTAGGCAGGGCTGTGGGGCGAATTCCTAGTCCTTGAGGGAGAGGAAATCAACCTGGAACACAGCTCCCTCTGAACATGGCTCTGCAAAAGGTAGAAAATCTGCACTAAGAGGATGGGATGTGGGTTGGCCAGTCATACAGAAAAGCCAGAGTGAGAGCATGTTGAGTTGGCTCTGCATGTGGAAGATGCTGGAGGGATGAAGATGTTCTGAGCATCCTTTCATCAGGGCAAGTAGTGATGGGACAAGGGGTGATGGGTTTGAATGGAAAGAGGTGAAATTTAGGATGAATTTTGGGGGGATGAGGCACTGGAACAGGTTGTCCAGAGGAATTGTAGGTGCCCTTTCCCTGGAATTGGGCAGGGAAATTGGGCATTCTCAAGGCCAGAATGGATAAGGTTTTGGGAAATTTAGTGGGTGGCGTCCATGCCCATGAAATAGGCTTGGAACTGGATGGTCTTTAAGGTCTCTTCCAACCCAAACCCTATGATGCTATGACTAGAATTCCACGACTATGGCTTTGTGAATTCAGACTAAGCAAGAAGAACACTGCTGCACAGTGGAAGGGGAGCTGGAAATAAGCTGAAATGCTGAAGCTTAATAAAACCCTCTGTGTTTTGCCTTTTTTTTTTATAACTGTTTTCCCACAGGGCAGTGGCAGGACAAAGAAGACTGATTTGAAAGTAAAGGAGGGAAAATGTTGTCTATATATTAGGAAGATTTTTTAGAGAAGCTGTGGGTGCCCTGTTCCTGAAGGTGTTCAAGGCCACATTGGACGGCACCATGGACAGCCTCATCTAATGGGTGGCAACCATGGAAGGGGAGTTGGAATTGAATGGGCTTTTAAGGTCCCCTCCAATCCACATTTTATGGCTCTACGATCTTTAATATTCGTTTCAATATAAAACTCTGTATAATTCTATTCTCTTCAAGATCCCTTCTGACTCAAGCCATTCTATGATATTTAATGCCCTTTCTAACAAAAGCCATTCCATGATTCTATGAAGGAATGGGACAGAGGAGGCATGGGGACGGCGGAGGCAGAGCCCAGTAGCTGGGCTGCCCGCCAAAGGCTTGAGATCGGTAGCTGAAATGCGTGCGGATGCTTTTCATTTACACCTGCCTCTCCTAAATCACAGCCTGAGGGCTCTGGGCCTGCAGACAGCGACGCCAGGCTGCAGGAAAATCCCATATCCTGCAGAAAAACTGACTAATTTGAGGCTTCACAGGCTGAGATTTCACCTCTGCAACTTCCAGTGCCCAAATCCTGCTGAGGTGCCCACAAACCATCTGCAGCCAAAGGGATGGGGTGGAATTCTGCAGTCCATTTCTGAGTTAATCCCAAGCAACTTTGCTTATCAGATGCAGAATCCCCCCCTGAGCATCATGGCTTACCATGGTGCAGCCTGCATGGGATTCAGTGGGCAAGGTCGTATTTGCAACCAGCAATGCATGCAGGAGTCTGCAGCACAAACACAAACCTACCAAAGGAGATCTATGAACTGGATTGGATGGGCAGCCTGGTCTAGCATTAGATATGGAGGTTGGCGGCCCTACCTGCAGCAGGGGGGTTGGAGCTTGTTGGTCCTTGAAGTCCCTTCCAACCCAGTCACTGTGATTTGCCCTCTTATGTGCAAGAAGGATGCTCAGTAGAGCAAGCAGCCAGGCTGCAGAGCTGCAATATCAAAGGAGATCTCCACAAGGGATGGATGTGCCCTACGTGATCCAAAGGAGGGTCCTGAGGACCTTTGGGCCAGGCTGCAGAGCTGCAGGATTAAAGGAGATCTTTACAAGGGATCGATGTGCCCTACATGATACAAAGGAGGGTCCTGAGGACCTTTGGGGGAGTGAAGTTGTGCAGCAACACCTGACATCAGATGCAAGTTTGAATGGTTATAAAGGGTGAAAACAACACTGCACCATATGGGGCCAGGATGGGGGAAGCCTCATGGACCCCCAAACACAGCTCTAGGGTTCCTCTTTTAGAGTGAGCTGTAATAGCAGGAGAAGGAAGATAAGGAATAAAACTGGGATAGACCAGGTGGAGAGCTGCAGCTGGAAGGCCCACAGCATTACCAAGACAGTGCAACATGTATTTAAACTTTTAAGTGTTCCCAAATCACACATAAAGAGTCATGCTCCCTGAATGCCCTCAGACCTTTGGGCAAAGCCAAAGCATCCACTTTTCTTTGTCTCTCCATGAAAAGAGTCATGCAGGGATACAATCATCCCTTTTGGAAAGCTGCTTTTTGGAAAAAAAAAAAAGTGCCTTGAGGAATGAAAGTTATTTACAAGCTTTGCTCAGCTTCCAGACCTTTGTGTTTGGAAGAAATAGCTGATTTCTCTGCCCATTGCCAGGGAAACAAGAAGACACACTGGATTCCAAGCTTGCTTTCTCAGTAGGAGAAAGTCCCCAGATCTCAGATTTTCAGGTGTCCATACTTAATATTTTTTATTGTATGAAAACACTGAAAGGAAACTCTTTCACTGCACACTTACTGCCATTCAGGCAGCCTCTATGGGGATGGTGCAGAGTTGCAAAGCTGCTCTTTGCATCCTCGGAATGTATTGGATGGGATAACAGATGGGTTACTGGCAAGGCCAGTGATTTAGTGCCATTTTTCTTGATTATTTTTTATTAATCCTAATTCATTTATAGTGTTTCTCCTCCTTAAAGAATGTGAGTGGTGCAGGTCAAACAGTGTAATGCATCCTGAAAGCAGGAGGCTCTTCTTGAGAATCTTCATGGGTTACTGTGAAAGCCTATTATATTAAGTTATATTAAGTTATATTGAGTTATATTAACTTATTATTATGTATTAAGAGTTATATTAAGGATCTGGTGATTCAGGTCTTTGGGACTGTTTAATGGATTATGTTGAAACCAGCCCTGCTCTGACGGTCTTCTAAGCAACTCCCTTAAACCGAGCTATGAGCCACCTCCTTGTCATCAGCGATAACAAGGAATGGGTTATTTTAAAAACCCGATCATTTGTTAAAATATCCATCAAAATATTGTATTTATCTATATCTATCTATATATTTAATCACTGCAGGGGGAACTGGATAAAGACAGCGTCCTTTCACACTGTTTCCCTTGGTGTTACGCTCCAAGAAACGCGATGTCCCAACAAGTTCTAAGCTTTGAGCTCTGGTGCTCAGCATCACTGAGTCTCTTCCAGGCTTGGAGATGGAAACGAAGCAGTTGTGCATGGTGGGGAGTGCAGTTATAGGGCGAACACGCTGACTTTTGCTATGTTCATCTTTGCTAAACGAAACTGTGAGTGACAGAGTTATTATGGTTACCGCTGAAAGCCACAAAGGCAATATTCTACACTTTCTTCCTATTATTGTCTTATGTTTTCAAGCTCCAGGATATGAAAGTGCATGAAAAACAGCTGATGAACTTCCCCTCATAAGCCAGGAAATCTCTTTTCCCCGAAGGAGAGAACAAGCCAAAACTATGAACTGAAGTTACTGAAAGGTAGTGAAACTGCTGATTTCTTATTTTCATTGCTGGTAGATGCTTAGAGCCCAAGTTACACAGAGAGAATTAGGGCATGTCGCACCTTCTGTGCCTTTATTTACTGTTCCTGGTGAATTCAAAGGGCTCTTTTTGAATCCAGATCCAAGGAGAGCTCAGCATCACCAGCTGATGGTGCTGAGATGCATTTTGCCCCTGCATTCCTTTCACTGGAGTATATCTCTTCCGTTTTAACAACTTCATAATACGGAAAGGGGGAAAAATCAGGTGTCTATTTAGAAGCCATCGGGACTGTGAATAACAAACTCTGCTGCTGATTGTGGGATATTGGGTATTGCATCTACTGGGCTGTGCTGCAATATGGGTGAGAAAAGTGGTATAGCAAACAAAGAATACAAAGGTTGCCAAGCTGTGCTGATATTTCACTTCCTCTCTCCTTATAGCTGGGAAGTTCTCGTTCTCATTTCCTCACAGATATCACAATTATGGAATCACAGAACAGCTTGGGTTGGAAGGGACCTAAAATACGACCCAGTTTCAATCCCTTGCCATTGGTAGGGTTGCCATGCGCTAGACCAGGATGAACCCCATCCAACCTTGAAAGTCTCAAGGGATGGGGCATCCACAGCTTCTCTGGGCAGCCTGTGTGTCATGGTTTCATAATTTTGTACTTTTGCTATCAGTATTCCACATCATAACATCAGGGCCTGTCCCTTCTGATTAATGCTGTAGAATTCCTTCTTGTTTTTCACATCCCCCACCAAGTGCAGTTCCGTCTATGACTTGGCTTTCCTGACCTTATCTCTGCACATCCAGACAGCATCCCTGTATTCTTCCTAGGTGACACGTCCTTATTTCCTCTATTTGTACATGTCCTTATCCCTCAGTTGAGGGTTGAGTCACGTCAACCAGCAGGTCTTTACCCAGCCATGCCAATTTCCTGCCTTTTCTATTAGTTTTCCTATACCGGGGGACAGAATGCTCTTGTGCTCTCAGACAGGCATCCTTCATCCTCTGCTCCTTTGTTTCCAAGGGCAGCTTCCCAGGGGATCTCACACAGTAACCCCCTTCAGTAGGCTGAAGTTTGCTCTCCAGGGTCCTGACTTTGCTTTTTCCAAGGACCATCTTCGTCAAGATCACAAACTATAAATCTATGGGGTCTATGGGGTCACTATAGGCCAGAGGGGCTTCCAATCTTAACCTCTTTAATGAGCTCCAATCTGTTGGTCCAGAAACGCTTCTCCATATTCTTAACATGCTCCAGGAGCCTTCAGGATTGCTTAAAGACCTCCACATTGCCACTGAAGTGCTTGAAATCCTCCATCAGGATGAGGGCAAGCAGTCATGATGCTTCCTACAGCTGAAGCAATAAACCCTCAACCACAGGCTCCCCTGATCAGGCAGCTGTAGATCCCGACCACCAGATATGTCCTTTATTGGTCTGGTCCCTGATTTTCACCCGCCAGCTCTCAATACGATCATGGCTGTTACTCATAGGCAGCTCTTTGTGCTCTATTCCACTCTATCCATCTATGGGAATCTATGGGGTCTCTATGGGGTCTCTATGGGTCTCTATGGGGTCTCTATGGGTCTCTATTGGGATCTATGGGGTGTCTATGGGGATCTATGTGGTCTATGGGGTTTCTATGGGGATCTGTGGGGTCTCTATGGAGTCTCTATTGGGATCTATGGGGTCTATTGGGTCTCTATGTGTCTTTATGGGGATCTATGGGGTCTCTATGGGGATCTATGGGGTCTATGGGATCTCTATGTGTCTCTATGGGGTCTCTATGGGGTCTATGGAGTCTCTATGGAGATCTATGGGGTCTCTATGGGGTCTCTAGGGGGATCTGTGGGGTCTATGGGGTTTCTATGGGGATCCGTGGGAATCTATGGGGTTTCTATGGGGATCTATGGGGTCTCTAGGGGGATCTATGGGGTCTCTATGGGGATCTGTGGGGTCTATTGGGTCTCTATGTGTCTCTATGGGGATCTACGGGGTCTATGGGGTCTATGGGATCTCTATGGGGATCTATGGGGTCTATGGGGTCTCTATGGGGTCTATTGGGTCTTTATGTGTCTCTATGGGTCTCTATAGGGTCTATGGGGTCTCTAGGGGGATCTATGGGGTCTCTATGGGGATCTATGGGGTCTCTAGGGGGATTTGTAGGGTCTCTATGGGGTCTCTAGGGGGATTTGTAGGGTCTCTATGGGGTCTATTGGGTCTCTATGTGTCTCTATGGGGTCTATGGGGTCTCTAGGGGAATCTATGGGGTCTCTATGGGGATCTATGTGGTCTGTGTGGTGTCTAACACAGAAGTGTCCATGTCCCTTAGTCTGTATAATGTGTTAACGTATGTAATGTATATGTAATAGCACGTATACATATATTACATGTATATGTAATAGCAAAATTGGTGCGCAATATTGGCTCGCAATATTGGCATAGATGCCCACGGGTCTCTTCCTCAAAATGTGGCTACACTTGAACTGAGCAAGAGGTGGTGATATAAGATTTATAAAATAACATATATCCAAGGGCATTACACGAAGCCTGGGACAGGCTGTACTGCGTCCTGCATCACCATGGTTTGATCAGGCCAACATGCAGTAGGTCCAAGGCACTTTCTAAGTACTATGAAGATATAACGAAGGAACTGTGTACAACTGTTGCACATCAATATTTTCCAGCCCATTTAAGTAACTTGGAGACAGCCATTGATGTAAACATTTTCTATCATCTCTTACATTCAGCACTGACTGACTTAGTCAGTCCTTAGTTTCCTCATTTTGCTCTCTGCTTTTACATAAAGACAGCTTGTTTCTTTTCCATTTCATTCACTTCATCTGAGGTTCTTCCCTGGCTCTCATCTTTTGTGATGTTTATCCACTAGGAGGTGCTGGAGGACAGCAATACCATCTAATACCCACCTTAATGGCCAAGACTAATGACAACACTCTGCTCCACAGCCTCCCTGGGCAACCTATTCTAGTGCTCCCTCACCTACACAGTAACGAAATACTTCCTGATGTTTAATCAGAATGTTTTGTTCCAGTTTGTGCCCATTGCCTTTTGTTGTGGCCTGGTGTAAAACATCCTGGCTCCATCTTCTTTCCACTATCCACTTAGATATTTACATACATTGGTAAGGTTCTCTCATAGGAGAGGTGCTCCAGTTCTTCCATCCTCTATGAGGCCAGGTCTCTCTTGTACTGAGGGACCAGGAAATGGACCCAGAACTCAAGCTGCAGCCTCACCAATGCTGTAGAGAGGGAAAAGTTCACCTCTCTTGACCTGCTGGTGATACTTAACCTAATAAAGCCAATAGGATCATTGTCTTCTAGCAGTAAGGGCGCTTTGATAACTCATGACTAACTTGGTGTCCAGCAAGACACCCTTGATTCTCTTCTACCATCTGATTCCATTTGGGTGCATGTCCTTATGTGCTGGGATTGTTCCTTCTCAGCTTCAGGACTATGCATTTCTCCTTTGAAATGAGATTTTTCATTCATGATTCATGAGATTTTTGTCTGCCCACTTCTCCAGCCTGCTATGGAATAACAGAGCCACAGAATGGCTTGGGTTGGGAGGGACCTTATGGCCCACACAGTTCCAAACCCCTGACTTAGGCTGATTTCTTCCCACTAGATCAGGTTGCCCAGGACCCCATCCAGCCCAGGCTTGAACACCTCCAGTCTCTATAGGGATCTATGGGGTTTCTATGGGGATCTCTGGGGTCTATGGGGTCTCTATGGGGTTATGGGGGGATATAGGGTTATATAGGGTTATGGTGTCTCTATGGGCTCTGTATGGGCTCTCTATGGGGTTATGGGTTCTCTATGGGTATCTATGGGGATTTATGGTGTCTATGGGGTCTCTATGGGTCTCTATGGGGATCTATGGGGTCTATGGGGTCTCTATGGGAATCTATGGGGTCTATGGAGTCTATGGGGTCTCTATGGGGATCTATGTGGTCTGTGGGGTCTCTATGGGGATCTATGGGGTCTATTGGGTCTCTATGGGGATCTATGGGGTCTCTATGGGTCTCTATGGAATCTTATGGGTCTGGAAGTCTGATGGGTCTACATGGGGATCTGTGAGGTTATTGGGTCTCTATGGTCTCTGTGGGGTTCTCTATGGAATCTTGTGGGGTCTATGGGTCTCTATTGGGATCTAGTGGTCTGTGGGGTCTCTATGGGGATCTGTGGGGTCTATTGGGATCTCTATGGGATCTTATGGGGTTCTATGGGATCTCTCTGGGTCTATTGGGGTCTCTAATGGGTTAGGGGGGGATATGGCGTTATATGGGGTTATGGTGTCTCTATGGGTTCTGTGGATCTCTATGGGGTTAAGGGGGGATTGGGATCTATGGCCCCCTGACTTTAAGCTGACTTTCTTCCCACTAGATCAGGTTTGCGCCAGGACCCCATCCGCCGCAGGCTTGAACACCTCCAGTCTCTATGGGGATCTAATGGGGTTCTAATGGGGATCTCCTGGGGTTATTGGGGTCTCTATGGGGTTATGGGGGGGATATGGGGTTATATGGGGTTATGGTGTCTCTTATGGGCTCTGTATGGGCCTCTCTATGGGGTTATGGGTTCTCTTTGGGTATCTATGGGGATTTATGGTGTCTGTGGGGGTCTCTATGAGTCTCTATGGGGAATCTATGGGGGTCTCTATGGGTCTCTATGGAATCTCTGGGGTCTAATGGAGTCTAATGGGGTCCCTTCTATGGGGATCCTGTGAGGTCTATGGGGTCCTTCTATGGTTCTTGTGGGGTCTCTATGGGGATCTGTGGGGTCTATGGGGTCCTCTAGGGGGATCTAGTGGTCCTGTGGGGTCTGCATGGGGATTCTATGGGGTCTATTGGGTCCTCTATGGGTTAGGGGGATATGGCGTTATATGGGGTTATGGTGTCTCTATGGGTCTCTGTGGGATCTCTATGGGGTTAAGGGGGGATATGGGGATCTATGGGCCCCCTGACTTAAGCTGATTTCTTCCCACTAGATCAGGTTGCCCAGGACCCCATCCAGCCAGGCTTGAACCCCCTCCAGTCTCTATGGGGATCTATGGGGTTTCTATGGGGATCTCTGGGGTCTATGGGGTCTCTATGGGGTTATGGGGGGGATATGGGGTTATATGAGGTTATGGTGTCTCTATGGGCTCTCTATGGGCTCTCTATGGGGTTATGGGTTCTCTATGGGTATCTATGGGGATTTATGGTGTCTATGGGGTCTCTATGGGGATCTATGGGGTCTATGGGGTCTCTATGGGAATCTATGGGGTCTCTATGGGGATCTGTGAGGTCTATGGGGTCTCTATGGGTCTCTGTGGGGTCTCTATGGGGATCTGTGGGGTCTATGGGGTCTCTATGGGGATCTATGTTGTCTGTGGGGTCTCTATAGGGATCTATCGGGTCTCTATGGGGATCTATGGGGTTTCTATGGGGATCTCTGGTGTCTATTGGGTCTCTATGGGGTTATGGGGGGGATATGGGGTTATATGGGGTTATGGCGTCTCTATGGGTCTCTGTGGGATCTCTATGGGTTTAAGGGGGTATATGGGGACCTATGGGCCCCCTGACTTAGGCTGATTTCTTCCCACTAGATCAGGTTGCCCAGGACCCCATCTAGCCCAGGCTTGAACACCTCCAGTCTCTATGGGGATCTATGGGGTTTCTATGGGGATCTCTGGGATCTATGGGGTCTCTATGGGGTTATATGGGGTTATGGTGTCTCTATGGGCACATGAAGGATATAGAGCTGTTGAAGTGGGTCCAGAAGGGGGCTATGAAGATGGTCAGAGGGCTGGAGCACCTCTCCTGTGATGAAAGCTTAAGTGACTTGGGACTGTTTATCTTAGAAAAGGCTCTGGGGAGACCTCACTGCGTTCTTCCTATTCTTGGAAGGAGCTTACCAGCAGGAAAAGGACTGACTTTTTACATTGGCATTGAAGGCCAGGATGATCTAGTGACTGGTAACCCTGCCCATGGCAGGGGGTTTAGAACAAGATGATTTTTGAGGTCCAACCCAAGCCATTCTATGATCCTATGAATGTTCCTTTTAAGTCCTACTGCCACTAAGAAGTCCTTGAGGTACTCTGTTAATTAATGGCCTCCAAGTAGACTTTGCACCACTCACCACTATCCTATAGGTCCAGCTGTTCGGACAGTTTTTGATCCACATCACTATTTGCTCATCCTGTCCCCACCAACATCTTCCCTCTTAGGGTCTTATGGGGGAGAGTATCAAAGGCTTTCCTGAAAGACAATATTCACAGCACCCACATCATCCATTGGAGAAGGCTGGAGATTTCATCATAAAAACGTCATAGGGCAAACATGAATTCCCCTTGGTGAATCCATGCTGATAACTTGATGATGTTCTCTGTTCTGCAATGGTGCAGCATTACCTTGAGCACTGCGTGTAATCTGGGGCCTACAACATCAAAAGTACATAAAACTATTCAAGAACATCCAAAGGAGGGGTATGGAGTTGGGGAAGGGTCTGGGGGGTAAAGTGTGTGAGGAGATTCTGAGGGCACTTGGGTTTGCTTGTCCCAGAGAAGAGGAGATGGAGGAGAGGCCTCGAGGTGGCCTGTAATTCCATGACTCTCTGACTCTGTGACTATTATTTATTGGCTCTATGACTTCATAATTTTATGGTTTTCTGAATCTATGATGTCATTATAACTTCGTAACCTTACAACACCATTATAGGGCCACGGCTAGCTCTGAGGCACTGAGCTACATCTACCATACCCCCTTTTCCTCCCCATCCAGGAGCATGCCCCCACCAAGAACCAATGCTGAGGGGACATTGGGCCCCGATGGGAGTCTCCTACCTGATGGTGGCTTCCATCTTCATGTGCATTGAGGAAGCCTCAGCCCAGTAGATTTCTTTTTAGGGGGGCACAACCCCATCAGTTACCAAGCCCCAACACTGATCCCACTCTGCCTCCCATCCTCTCATCTTAAACCCCAACTATTCTGAGTTGGGTGATGCAACCCACAACCCCAAATCTCCCCCACAAGTTGAAGATCATCGAGACCCTCACCAACCTCCTGGACTCTATGATGGCCCCATCACTCCTCAAGCAACTCTTGTGCCTTCTTCTGTGCCTTAGTCACCATGGTGTCAACTCTGAGGGGCTGGAGCCCCATCTCTGATATCCTGCTCACCTACACCCTTGCCCAGGTCACTGGTAGGACCCAGGAGTTGAAGATGACACGATAATGCTGATGTTGATGATGATGTTGACAATGAGAGAGAATCAGAGCTGAAGGGGTTGAAAGGGACCACTGGAGATCATCTAGTCCAAATCTCTACTAAAGCGGGTTCCCTTGATTAGTTTGCACGAGAAAACATCCAAACAGGTTTAGTTTATCTCCAGAGAAGGAGACTCCACAACCTCTCTGGTTGCTCCACTCTTCTATTACTCTGACAGTAAATAGTATTTTTCCTTATGTTCTTATGAAACTTTCTGTGTCCCAGTTTTTGCTCATTGCCCCTAGTTCTGCCATTGGGGCAGAAAAGAGCCTGGCCTCATTCACTTGACTCCTATCCTTTACTTATTTATAAGTACTGACCAGGTTTCCTTTCAAGCCTTCTCCATGCTGAATAGTCCCAGGTCTTCCAGCCTGTTCCAGGCCCATCATCATCTTTGTTGGCCCTCCCAGCCCTACTCCCATCCCTAGCACTACTCCTACCCCTAAACCCTACCCCTAACTCTAACATGAACCCTTGTCCTAACCTCTAGCCCTTATACTAACACCATCAATTTTAACTCCCACCTCCCACTGGAGCTGCTCTCCACCAGCATTTCTGCTGACCTAAGACATCCCAAACAGAGCCAGGAGACCAGAACAGGGAAGGACGCAGTGGCAGTGTGGTGTCACTGTATCTTGCCATGATGCAGTTCTGCTGTCAGAGCCTTTCTCCATGCACTGAGCCTTTCTGAATGAATATATGCAACTTGTGTGGGTCAGAATGTGTTTATTCTTAATCATATGCAATCATGAGCTGGTTTGCAAGCTGAAGGATACTGTTAGCTCTGTAGCAAAGCCAGGGAGGTGGTGGTTCCATCTCCTATGGGATCCATCATCACCATCCACCACCTTCCAACATCACTAGAGAAGCCTTGCTGAATATCTCCCATAGGATCTTTTTGGCAGCAGTGGTGCCTATCTTCCCTCACATGTCTTTGTGGTAGGGTGGTGGACTCATCTCTTCAACCTGGACTTTCAGGACGGCTTTCTGGCAGTTGGACATCTTGGCTTGGACACGAATGTTCTCCTTGGAGACCTCCAGGGTTTCTTGCTCATAGCCTAGCACAGCTCTCTGGAAAAGTGAGGAGCCACAGTACGATTTGCTCTTCATCATTTTGGAGAAGATATCACTGAGGTTTCCCAGGTGGTTCTCCTCTGTGAAGATCTCCAAAGCAAACTCGATTTTGTAAAGGATGTAGTCGAATGGGTTGGAGAAGGTGATGGCTAAAAAGAAGGCATCGGCCTTGCAGATCACGATCCCAACGCTCCCTCGCAGGCTGTAGGGAGTCTTTGCAAAGAGGCACGTTCCTTTGGAGTCTGGGCCAATTTCAAAGGGCAGAGTGGTCAGTATCTTGCCACTGAAGCAATAACTCCTGTTAAGAGGAGGGTTGGTGAGAAAGGGCAGATGAAGCCCAGCGGATGGAGAATTTACTCAGGGATATGATTTATGATATGTCCCTATTACCGCTGGGACAATGTGGTGGCCCCTGACCATTGGCTGGCAGCTGTTCAGGTCTGGGAGGTGAAATCTGGGGACCTCTCCATTTCCCCTGTCTATAGGGCAGCTGTGGGGCTGGTGAGTTTTTAGGGTTAGGATACTGGTTAGGATGCAGTTGGACTTGATGATCTTTAAGGTCTTTTCCAACCTAGGTAATTCTATGATTCTGCGATTCTACGGGGGTCCATAGGGGTCCTTGGGGTTCTATGGGGGTCCATAGGGGTCTGTGGGGGTCCATAGGGGTCCATGGGTGTCCATGGGGGTCTAAGGGAGTCCATGGGGGTCCATGGGGGTCTATGGGGATCCATAGGGATCCATAGGGATTCACAGTGGTCCTTGGGGTTCCATAGGGGTCCATGGGGGTCTATGGGGGTCCTGGTGATGGTCCAGGACCCCCCTGACCGTCCCCCTTTGTCCCCATAAGGTGCCATTCAGAAGCAGCTGGCAGCTTTCTTAGGGGTCCATGAGGGTCCATGGGGGTCTATGGGGGCCTATAGGGGTCTGTGGTAGTCCATAGGAATCCATGGGGGTCCATGGGGGTCTATTGGGATCCATAGGGATTCATAGTAGTCCATGGGGTTCCACAGGGGTCCATAGGTGTCCATGGGGGTCCATAAGGTTCCATGGGGGTCCATAAGAATCCATGTGGGTCTATGGGGGTCCTGGTGGTCCAGGACCCCCCTGATTGTCCCCCTTTGTCCCCATAAGGTGCCATTCAGAAGCAGCTGGCAGTTTTCTTAGGGGTCCATGGGGGTCTATGGGGATCTATAGGGGTCTGTGGGGGTCTTTAGGGGTCTGTGGGGATCCAATGGGGTCCATGGGGGTCCAGGGGGATCCATAGGGATCCATGGGGGTCCATGGGGGTCTACGGGGATCCATAGGGGTCCATGGGGGTCCATGGGGGTCTATGGGGGTCCACAGGGTTCTATGGGGGTCCATAGGAGTCCATGGGGGTCCATGGGGGTCCATAGGGGTCCATGGGGGTCCATAGGGATCCATGGGGGTCTATGAGAGTCCTGGTGGTCCAGAACCCCTCTGACCGTCCCCCTTTGTCCCCATAAGGTGCCATTCAGAAGCAGCTGGCAGCTTTCTTAGGGGTCCATGGGGGTCCATGAGTGTCTATGGGGGTCTATGGGGATCCATGGGGGTCCATGGGGGTCTATGGGGATCCATAGGGGTGCATGGGTGTCTATGGGGATCCACAGGGATTCATAGGCGTCCATGGGGGTCCATGGGGTTCCATAGGGGTCCATGGGGGTCCATGGGGGTCTATGGGGGTCCATAGGGATCCATGGAGGTCTATGGGGGTCTTGGTGGTTCAGGACCCCCCTGACCGTCCCACTTTGTCCCCATAAGGTGCCATTTGGGAGCAGCTGGCAGCTTTCTTAGGGATCAGTGGGGGTCTATGGGGATCCATAGGGGTCCATGGTGGTCTATGGTATAGGGTACTGGTTAGGCTGTGTTTGGACTTGATGATCTTCAAGGTCTTTTCCAACCTGGGTAATTCTATGATTCTATAGAGGTACAAGGGGAACCCATTTGCTGAGGTGCTGAGTGGGTCTCTATGGGGATCTATGGGGTCTCTATGGTGATCTATGGGGTCTATGGGGTCTCTATGGGGTCTCTATGGGGGTCTATGGGGTCTATGGGGCTCTATGGGGTCCTTAAAGGGTTATATGGGTTCTATGGGGTCTCTATGGGGATCTATGGGGTCTCTATGGGGATCTATGGGGTCTCCTGGGCAACCTGATCTATTGGGAGTTCTACAGAGGTCCACTGAGATGGTGGATAGGAGAAGCTGTCCCATTGGGAGAGCTGGGACCACTGATGAGGAGATGGCTAAAGATATTCTCAGCAGTGGTATCAGTATCTGATGGGAGGGAAAAAGCAAAAGGGAAAGGAGCCGTAACACTCTCAGGGTTTGAATGTGAGCTCACGACTGGCTCCCCCATCCTGGAAGGGACATGAGCTCACCCTGATGACAGCAGGGAATCTGAGCAAGGCCTCCAAAAGAATAAGGAAAGAATAAAGACAGTGAAGGAATTGGGTAAGGATGGGGATAAGGAAGGGATTTCTTGATGCGTGTGCAAACAGAGGAAGGTCCATCATGAGATGGAGGAAGGTGCAGGAAATTGCTCTGGCACTGAGCTTCTCTCCATTCTTCTAATACCAAAGGCATTTCAGGGTTGTCCCCCATAGGCAGAGTGGCAGAAAGCAGAGGGGAGAGATGGGTACCCACCTGAAATCCCTCAGTGTCACAGTGTTGGTCCTGTTGATGATCTCCAGGCCCACGCTGCGACACACGTCAATGGTCCTCATCAGGTTCTCCACACCCTCCCCTTGTTTCTCAGGGTGATAGTTATCATTGCAAGGCTTCTCCTTTTCCTTCTTCCCCTTTGGTGGCATCTTCCCCGCTCAGTCCTGGGAGCGATGCTGCGGAGCTGCAAAAGTGGTGCAGAAACAGCAAAAAAAAAATGGTGTGGGTGAGTTCAACTCCCCCTATGGGAGCTCAGAGCAGCGCTCCTCCCCACATCCTGTAGGGTTTTTCAGGTCTCACAAAGGGCAGCTCTTGAGCAAGCAAATCTTTGGGTGGAGCAAAGCAGAGCTGTGTTCTCCTGCTCCATCCCCAGCTTTGGCTCTAGAAGGATAAAAAATCCCCTCAATTCAAGAGAATTGAAGAGAATCTTATCTCAGAGAGCGATAAGTGCTTCTCCCACATCCTGACCGTGAAGGAAGAAGTCAGGATATGTGCTAAATACAAATCTAGGTATTCAGTCTTTTGCGTTAACCCTGATACTGTTTATCCTAATGTTATTTCTTCCACCTTAAACTATAGGTTTATGCATGGAGGTGAAAGTGAAAGCATCCCAAGTGAAGTCAGTGCTCCGTGATTTATTGCTTAGCAACTCTGTTTATGTGCACTGCAACAATATGTTTGCAATGCAACGGTGCGTTTGCAATGCAGAGCAACTCGGAACTCTGAATTCAGAGTTTCATTGTCATATCTGTGCACTGTGGGATGAAATGGGCTCCTAAGCTTTGGAAGGGTGAAGAAAAAGTGTTGAATTAGACATCACTTATACAGGAGATGCCCCAGGCTGCTCATCAGCTTTGAGCCCGGTTCCTTCTCTTCCTTGAAATGGGGAGCCCAGAACTGGACTAAATACTCTGGGTGTTCCCCCTGCCCCTGAGCAGAGTAGAGAGAAAGGATCCCCTCCCTCTACCTGCTGACTTTGCTCTTTATAATGACCCACAGGATCCCACTGGCTCATGGTCAATCTGATGGTCATCAGGAGGAATCACCTTGGGTTTATGGAGGGGAAAGTTCTGCCTTAGTAGTTTGATTTGATTCAATGACAAGGTGACTTGCTTGGAAGGTGAAGGGATGGAGGATGAAACCATGAGCAACAACAGAAACACCAGTGTGTCATCAGCACAATTTTCATCAAAAATCTTTATAAAGAGCATCATACAAAAATAATCACAGCCAGATTTATGGAGTTCTCACCCCGACCGACAGCTTTTCACCTTTCTGTCCAAAACGTGTTTGATAAATAAATGTTAATGAAATAAGGTATGTTTGTCTAGAGTCACTAAAGCTCCATCCAAAAGCAAGAAAATACTATAAAGGCAGCTTAGAAGAGAAGGAGCTTTGGGGAAGGTCCCATTGCAGACCAGTCATGATGATGATGCTGGGTCCAGTTGAGGAGCTGAACCTCTCCTCCCACACAGGAACATCTCTTGGGTGAGATTTGCACACTCAGTTGTACTAAGTGCTTCCCTGGGAAGCTTAGAAATCTCATCAGGGTTATCCCGTGATTTGATACGTTTTGGCACTGGGTTGTTGAAAGAAGCTGTAGCCATAAGATGGCACCATCAGCCAGGGTGTCCAGCTGCCCCTCTGTAGCTCAGAGCTTGAGGAATAGTGGAATTGAACCAGCCCCACAACCCCTGGCCAAGGGTTTGGGGGCCTTTGTGAAAGAATAAAGGGTCCAGCTCTGATGTAGGACCAAAGTCCTGCCCAGAAAAGGCATATAGAGCAGTGTATGGTCCTTAATATGTCACCCCGCTTCCTGTCAATCATTTCCCATGCTTTTGCCCCAAAATCTTTTTTTATTATTCCTAACTCAGCCAAACCATGCAGCAGAATCACGGCTTGCAGACAGGAGGGATCTGAACTTGCACAGGATCCCAATTACACAGAATGGCCATCCTGCCCTGCTGTGTGCTAATGCACAACCGACCTGTTGATGGCCTTTAACATAAAACAGAGCATCTTGAAACAAGCAAACAACACCTCAACCTGCACAACTGCGTGAGTCTTGCATTGATTTTCTGCTTTTCAACCCCCTCATTTGTTTTGGATTCATCTATTCCTCAAAGCTTCAGGAGCTTCTCCTCCAGCAAATGCAATAGCTGTGCTGTTATCAACCATTCTCCCTTGCTATCCTGATATATTTTGGCTCCAGCACTGGGTTGTGTTATGCACTGGGAAGGAAGTTCATCTGACAGAGAAAGAGAAATGAGGCCCCTTGCGCTTCCAGGGAGGGTGGTTTAGTTGTTATTCCAGCAGTGATTGGTGTAAGAATGGAAACTTCTTTCCACTTCTTTTTTTGTCTTGTTTTGTTCTGCAAAAAAATATTTGGCTCATCTCCACCCCATTCTGCACACAACAGAAACCTCCCTGGGGCTTCCTGCTGCAAGCACTGAGGTGTGCAATGGGCTCGTGGAAGGGCTGAGATGTTCCCCTGTATGCAGAGCAGCTGTGGGTACACTTAGACTTAATTTTGCTTGGATTTTCATAATTATTTATCTATTGATTTAATTTAATTTAATTCTACTATGAATTTTTTAAAGTTTTGGCACCAAACTGCAGCACTGTTCTTTAGTTTCGTTTTTCACCCACCTCTTCCTGCTGTTGCAGGAAGGTTGCAAGGTGCTATAGGGTCTATAAGGGCTGTGGGGGGGGGGGTATTGGGTGCTATAGGGCCCATTGGGATGGCTGTAGGGTGCTAGGGGCCCATTGGAGTGGCTGTAGGATGCTATAAGGGGCTATGGGGTGGCTATAGGGCCCATTGGGGTGGCTATAGGGTGCTATAAGGGGCTACAAGGGTTGAAGAGGGAGCTATTGGTTG
>NC_029545.1:354085-357561 GCF_001577835.2 Coturnix japonica | reverse complement strand
TAAGGGGGGTTATTGGGTGCTATAGGGCCCATTGGGATGGCTGTAGGGTGCTATAGGGCCCATTGGGGTGACTGTAGGTGCTATAAAGGGCTATAAGGGCTGTAGGGGGAGCTATTGGGTGCTATAGGGCCCACTGGGGGGGCTGTAGGGTGATATAAGGGGCTATAAGGGCTGTAGGGGGGGTTATTGGGTGTTATAGGACCCATTGGGATGGCTGTAGGGTGCTATAGGACCCATTGAGGTGGCTGTAGGGTGCTATAAGGCCCATTGGGGTGGCTGTAGGGTGCTATAAGGGGCTTTGGGGTGGCTATAGGGCCCATTGGGGTGGCTATAGGGTGCTATAAGGGGCCTCATAGGTTGTAGAGGGAGCTATTGGTTGCTATAGGGCCCATTG
The DNA here is from genome assembly GCF_001577835.2 of Coturnix japonica. Lineage (NCBI taxonomy): Eukaryota > Metazoa > Chordata > Aves > Galliformes > Phasianidae > Coturnix > Coturnix japonica. The sequence continues at coordinate 357,167 of NC_029545.1, read as the reverse complement.
GGATGGCTGTAGGATGCTATAGGGGCCGTTAGGTGCTACAGGGCCCATTCGGGTGGCTGTAGGGTGCTATAGGGCCCATTGGGGTGCCTGTGGGGTACTAGGGTGGCTGTGGGGTGCTATAAGGGGCTGTAAGGGCTGTAAGGGGGGTTATTGGGTGCTATAGGGCCAATTGGGATGGCTGTAGGGTACTATAGGGCCCATTGAGGTGACTGTAGGTGCTATAAAGGGCTATAAGGGCTGTAGGGGGAGCTATTGGGTGCTATAGGGCCCACTAGGATGGCTGTAGGGTGATATAAGGGGCTATAAGGGCTGTAGGGGAGCTATTGGGTGCTATAGGGCCCACTGGGATGGCTGTAGGGTGTTATAAGGGGCTATGGGGTGACTATAGGGTGCTATAAGGGGCTACAAGGGTTGAAGAGGGAGCTATTGGTTGCTATAGGGCCCATTGGGATGGCTGTAGGGTGCTATAGGGCCCATTGGGGTGGCTGTAGGATGCTATAGGGTACATTAGGAGCTATAGGGCCCATTGAGGTGGCTGTAGGGTGCTATAGGGTACATTAGGAGCTATAGGGCCCATTGGGGTGCCTGTGGGATACTAGGGTGGCTGTGGGGTGCTATAAGGGTTGTAAGGGCTGTAGGGGGGGTTATTGGGTGCTATAGGGCCCATTGGGATGGCTGTAGGGTGCTATAAGACCCATTGGGGTGGCTGTGGGGTACTATAAAGGGCTATGGGCTCACTGTAGGGTGCTACAGGGCCCATTGGGGTGGCTGTAGGGTGCTATAGGGTACATTAGGAGCTATAGGGCTCATTGGGGAGCCTGTGGGGTACTAGGGTGGCTGTGGGGTGCTATAAGGCCCATTGGGGTGGCTGTGGGGTACTATAAAGGGCTATGGGCTCACTGTAGGGTGCTATAGGGCTCATTGGGGTGGCTGTAGGTGCTATAAAGGGCTATGGGGTGCTATAGGAATGCTGTCTGACATTAAAAAAGGGTAACAAAATTAACAATAAATGCATTGAATTGCCCTCCGGCAGCAGGAGCAGAAAACAAGCATCAAAGGTGCAAAAGGCCATTGGGTTTTTTGGGGTCATTTGTGCTGCAATGACAAGCTGAAGAGTCCCGGCTCTGTGCAAGCACTGCTCCACAACAACAGCATCTGCGTGCATTCATTGTTTTCATCATAAATCCAAACTCCAGCTGCTCAGAAGGAAATTAACTCTGTCCCCACCAGAAGCAATGCAGGGTGCAACTCTCAGCTTGGGCAACAGCTTCACCCTGCCTCACTGCCCTCCATGCATTCAAGGTGGAGTAGGAAACTGCAGTCGTAGCCCTGGGGCCCCAGGAGACAACAGGTTTCTTCTCTTCATCTACATAATCTGGGCACACCAGGTAAGGATTCCTCTTTGCCACTCTCTTATCTCCTAGGAAAGATCTAACTTTGATTTACTTACTTGCTGTTTCTCTCTCCTTTCTCTGCTTTCAGACCCCACCTCCATACCAAGCCATCTTATTCTGGTAGATGTTTCTAGCTTTGTCTCCTCTAACCAACCCACACCAGGCTCTTTTCTTCTCCTGATATGCCCTGGGATATACCATCCACCAGCACATCCTATGGGATATGATGTGAGACTTAGAGGATCCCCTTCTATACCGAGCTCCTCAAGTCATCTCCAGTCAATGGAGGGTTGGGTTGTCCCATTTACTTCTCCCACTGCTCCAGCAATCTGGGTCTAATTCCAGACTCAAAATGCCAGGGACCAGCACAGGAGGTTGAATTCCTGGGAGTTTGGTGTGTTAAATGAGCTGCTGTTAGTTTTGTGACTTGCCTTTGGCAACAATGGCAAAGGTGAATAGGGCTTTAATTTATAGTTGCATTGGTCAAAGCACAAGACCCTTGTGCTGCAGAAATACGCTGCAAGCACTGGAACACCCCAAAGCCTATTTTAGACCTAAATCCATCTACTTCCATGGGAATGAAGTCTGTCTTAAAGGGTTGGAGACACTATTTGGATGTCTAAGCTCCATGTCATCCCAGGGGAGAAAATACAGATTGGCTGCTGGGTAATTAATGTGCCTGCTTACCAAGGACCCATCAGAGCTAGAGCAGTATACATTGCTACTTTCACATCAGAAAACTATGAAAATTACTATTATGAAATAACAGAACCAAATTTAGGATAATGGGATAATTTCACTTTTACTAAACCTACAACTGCATATTGTATGTGAGGCTTTTTAGGCACAGATTTACTATCTGAGACGATTTGAGCTTATGATTGACACATGATAGATATGGAATCTGTGTGCCATTGGTTTGTCACGGATCCGTGCCTACACTGATTATAAAGGATACAAGCCAAATCTATCCATAGCAGCATTATGAAACAGTATTACCTTTTCTAGGCAGAAATTGGTTATAAAAGATGAAAATCAGCACATTCTGTCCCTGACAGGGAAAACTGGAGGCACCATTTCAATACGATGCAGAAGTGAAAACAGCACTGAATGTGCAACAGTATCCCAGATCGCTATGGAATATCCATAAGTGAACTCAAAAACAACTTAGATTACATACTTCCCTATCCTTACAGGTGCAAATGTTGGTATACCTTAATCATATTTTGCACAGTGCTCTTCACACACTTCTGGTCCAATTCTGAGGTCCATTTCTGCGCTGCAGTGCAGTTCAAAGCTGATGTTAAACAGTCATTTGTATCTACTTGGCCTCCCGCTGAGCTGAAACAGGAAAGCAGCAGTTTCTCTTTAACCACACCCCCATCCGCTGGACCGGCTGTATGAAGCTGCTCTGGGTGTCAGGCATCAGGCAGGCAGCCAAAGCCCTGAGTGCTTCTGAGGGCAGAGATTTTCTCAAGTGCTTTTGGTTTCCATTTCACCCGGAGAGAATGAGAAACAGCCAAGAATGCACTGTTACAGTTCAAGTAGCAGCAGAGACAGCTGAACAGAGCTGAACGGAGACAGCTCAGGGTCACTGCAACTCCTCCACGCCTTCTCCTTCTCCTTCTCCTTCTCCTTCTCCTTCTCCTTCTCCTTCTCCTTCTCCTTCTCCTTCTCCTTCTCCTTCT
>NC_029545.1:127176-354070 GCF_001577835.2 Coturnix japonica | reverse complement strand
TCTCCTTCTCCTTCTCCTTCTCCTTCTCCTTCTCCTTCTCCTTCTCCTTCTCCTTCTCCTTCTCCTTCTCCTTCTCCTTCTCCTTCTCCTTCTCCTTTCCCTTCTCCTTTCCCTTCCTCTTCTCCCCCTTCCTCTCCCTCTCCCTTCTTTCTCGTTTTCCTCTCCTTTCTCATCTTCCTTTTCTGCTTCCTCTTCCGCTTTCTCTTCCTTTCCTTTCTTGTCTTCCTCTTCTTCTTCCTCTTCTACCTGCTCTCCTATTTCTTCTACTTCTTCCTCTTCCTTCTTCCTCCTATTTTTCCTATTCTTCCTATTCTTCTTTTTGTTTTCCTTAGGACATGTTTCCTGGTGGCTTTGTTGTTTCCAGTGTGTTAAATGAGCACAAAACACAGTCTGCCCCCTAGCAAAGCTGCATGCAAAACCAGAGGAAGGGTGCCCATGTTCTGTGAATCTTCAGAACTGGAATAACCCAGTATCTCCCTGTGTCCCAACCAGCCCATCCTCTTTCTTGGCCATCATCTTGCGTCCCTTCCTATTTCCATCACCTCCCACAACCATCAACCAAATGTCACGCTATTACTGGAGAGCAAACAGATGAGAACAACTAATGTAGTACTTGCTTCCCTTTTCAAGATCTTTATCCCACTATAACAACTTCATATTATCATAAGACCTGCATCCCTTTACAAGACCTGCATTTCATTGTGCAGCATTCCTCTCCTCTTCAATTATTCCCCTCTACTCCCAGTGCAGTTTCTCCTTAAGCAGACCATTTCTATGTGCATCACTCAAACCCATTTCTTTTCACTTTGGATATTCCCTGACTCTGGTGGTGGCTGCTGCATTTTGCAAGAAGGTTATCAAGAGTAGCCAACATGAATTCACCAAAGGGAAATCATGCTTGATCAGCCTGGTAGCCTTCTCCAATGCTATCACTGGTTGTATGGGACATACATATTACAAATGTAAGGGGCCTCAGTTTGAGAGGCTGAAATCTGGAGAATTAATAGAAGATGAAGCAAAAATATTCTGTAGAACTGGATTGTCTCCCCCAGAATCAGACCGACTTCTAAGCAAGGAAAGAGTGATCAACCCCTGTCTAGCTTGTCAAACAGGAGGCTTTTCTTATAAGGAACTTCTGTAATTTAATGCACTTTCCCCCCCTACCCCTCCCACCCTCACCTCCCCCTGCCCCGAATAGCGAGCCCCCTCTTGAGGAATGCAAGTGCATGAAATTTTCATGCATAAAAAGGAAGCTTCATGAAAAAAAAAGAAGAAAAAAAGCTAATGCACAAGCATGTGTGTGAGCTTCAAGGACTGGTTGGTCCATTATTGTTACAGAGAGACATGGGGCAGGTGCTTGACCCCAAAGAAATAGGGGAAATGCAAAAAGATACTGAACAAAACCAATGTCCTGTGCATGGGAAACAGCTGGAAGCCCAAGTAAAGTTGTTACAGCAAATTTTAATTTCTTGGTACCATGTTAAGTATGAAGAAATCATATCATGTTACGACTGTGGACTTCATTTTCCTTAAACAAAGACCAAAAACTGAATTTGCAGTCTGAGATTTGATGGCAGGAAGAAATCCAATCTGTCTTCCAGAGGTTGAATCCCAAAAAGAACTCAAAGCTGGTATGTACGTAAGCCATTTTCAACCTGTCCCTTCTAATAGATGGTTGAAGGCCATGGACCATGGAGAGTCTTATACCTGAGGAGGAATAACTGTATGCACTGATACAGGTGAGAAGTTGACCTGCTTGAAAGGAGCTCTGTGGATAAGAACCTAGGAAGCCTGCTGGTTGACATCCTGGACCTGAGTGAGTCAAAAAGGAATAATAATAATTGGGGCTGATTATACCATGGGTTTTCGTATGGTTTTGTATGTAGTGGGTGCTGCATTTCCTTTGTCTGTCTCCTAGGAGAGAAAGGAGAACAGCTGGGTAGAATGATGTGCCCTCAAGCCTTGCAACTCCCCTACCCTCTCTCTGTTGTCTAATAACATTCACCCAGGGGACTGACCCTAAATGCCCACTGTGTTCCCAGAACACACTTGCTTATCACCATGGATAAAGCTGAAAGTGGAAGATTCAGTTCCCCTTCATAAACTTGGCTCCATGTTACGCAAACACAAGGCAGCAAGCTGGGGAGCAAGTGGAATTCACTCTCCTGCAGCTGCCTCCATAGAGTTTAGCTGAATTTCCTCTTCGTTTGCTGATGGTGGACTTGAGCTCAGCTTTACAGAGCCCGTCTCCTGCATCCCACTAGACTGGGAGCAGATTTTCCCATAGTCTTCTACTGCTGGCTGGGTAACCCATGGGGAAGAGGCTGCTTGTGTGTACTTGGTTGCGAACTGGAGGGATCCTCCTCATCCTCACAGGGATGTGTGGTGAGTGCCTTGTGTTCCCACATTTTGGAATGGAATGATGTTCTCTTCTTCCTTTCTCTGCAGCTTAATTATTATTGCTCCAAGTTTTCAGAGCAACCTGTGTGGGTTTCTTGGGAACTGGTGGAAGTAGGGTGCAGAACCTCCAAATCCAGCTGTAGAAGACTTGAGTTTTGTCTCAAAAGGTGTAGCACTTGGATAACATTATAAATTAAGAATGAGCAAATAGCCTACAAGGATTGAAGAATTCAGACCAGTTGTCCAAAACATGGATTTATGGTCAAAAGAAATCAGAGTGAATTACAAAGGGTGGATAGAGGTAGTGAAGTGAAAAGTGTAGAAATCAAGTGTGCCGAGTGAATATCTTGCTGCCATTTTTATAGACTCAGCTATGTGTTGTAGAGCTTGAATGTCTGAAAAAAGGGGGAATATGAATTACCTGTACTGTGATAGGTTGTGTTATTGGATTGATGTGCTTGGACCAGGCTTGTAAGTTCATCCCTGAAGCTTAAAAAGTAATTGGCAAGATGTCATAATGTATTTTGGCATTTCCTTTTTCCTATATTCTTGTCTGTTTGTAGGTGGAAAATCTGGGCTTTGCTCAAGGGCCAGCTGCCACGTGTCCTTGTTAAAATTATTATAATAAAATTATAATTGTTTGTGTTTTCCTCTTGCTTATTTCTGTAGAATAGGGATGACAGGTAGATGCTGTAAAAATTCCTTTCCATCAGCCCCTCAGTTTCTTTCTCTCTAAGATTTCTGATTTCTCCTTCCTTTTGCTCTCATTGCCAGTGTCGGGCCCTGCTCAAATCAGGCTGGTGAATGGCCCTGACTCCTGCACGGGGCGGCTGGAGGTCTTCTACAACAGCACCTGGGGGACAGTGTGTGATGACCACTGGAACCTTGCAGGAGCCCGTGTGGTGTGCCGGCAGCTGGGCTGTGGGATGGGACTATCTGCCATTGGTGGGGCTCGGTATGGCCGAGGAAAAGATCCCATCTGGTTGGACAACGTGCAGTGCACTGGGATGGAAGCTGCTCTTTCCGAGTGCCAAGCACGGCCCTGGGGAACCCACAACTGTGGGCATGGAGAGGATGTCAGTGTTGTGTGCTCAGGTGAGTCTTGCTCCGGTCTTGCCTTGGATTAGATGACTCTATAGGTCCCTTCCAACCTGAAGCATTCTTTGTTTTTGGCTTTTATCAACTGCAGCGGACAGCCAAAGGTTTAAATGGTGGGCAGAACTGTCCCTCCTTTGTAGTGGCTGAGCTTTTGGAAGGTACAGAGCACGGGGCTGAGAAGAAGTCCTGGCAATGCTGTAGAACAACAGAGTCACATAATCAGGATCACAGAATCAGAATATCACAGAACCATGGAGTCATAGAATCATAGAATCAAATAATAGCTTGGGTTGTAAAAGACCTCAAAGAATTTCCAAACCTCCTATTGACTTACACTAGATCAGGCTGCCCAGGGCCCAAACCATCCCTTGGACACTTCCAGAGATGGGGCATTCATATCATCTCTGGTCAATCACCACCCTCACAGTAAAGAATTTCTTCCTTATATCTCTATTTACTTCTTTGAATATCCGTGTCCACAGTCATCATCTCCTTTTGAACCAAGTGAAGAACATTGGTATAATAAGGTCTAGGCAATATGTCTAAGAGCATCTGAGACATGAGTCACACCAGCCTACCTTTGCTGGAGCACCCAGTTCTCCATTAGCACCTCCTTTACAATGAGATAAACCATTTGTCACCCACAGATGTTTCAGATTTATGCCCAGCAAAGTTCCTGATCAGTTGCTGGTGGGCACTGCAGATTTATGCATGCCCAGCAAAGATTCTGATCATTTATTCCTAAACTTTGACAGTGATTGCATGCCCACAAAGTTTCAGTCATTTGTTCCTAATTATTATATACGAATGCACGCTCAGCATATTTGTTCCTAAGCACTGTAGGTGACTGCATGCCCAGCAAAGTTTGTGGTCATTTGCTCCAATTGCTCTAGGCATTGCAGATAAACATATGCCCAGCAAAGATTCTGATTAGAGTTGATTGTTTGCCTAAGAATGTCTCTAATCATTTGTTCCTAAGCATTGTAGGTGTTTGCATGCCCAGCAGAGTTTTTAATCACTTGCTCTCAAGCATTGCAGATGAATGCATGACCAGAAAAGCTGTGATCATTTGCTCTTACATACTATAGGTGACTCTAATTCTTTGCCTTCTGGGGTTTTTCAGGGGCACCTACTCCAGGTGAGATCCAGGTCAGGCTGATAAATGGCTCAAGCTCTTGCTCTGGCAGAGTGGAAATCTTCCACAATGGAAGCTGGGGAACCGTGTGTGATGATGGCTGGAACATGACAGCTGCCGAAGTGGTGTGCAGAGAAGTGGGCTGCGGTTCAGCTCTGTCAGCCCCCGTTGGAGCTACTTTTGGGCAAGGGACAGGAGAAATCTGGCTGGATGATGTGACCTGTGCTGGGACTGAGGCTGCCCTTTCTCTGTGCCAGGTCAGTTCCTGGGGAAGCCACAATTGTGGCCACAGAGAGGATGCTGGTGTTGAGTGCTTAGGTAAGTCTGACTTCTTCCCTATCAGGGCTGGCATCTGTGTTTTTATTATTATTATTATTATTGTTTAATTTTTAATTTATTTTTTTGTTAAGGATTGGGTTGAGACAAGAGCAGAAGAGCTTTGAAATGGTTCTAGGTGCAGATACTGACAGCCCTGTAAATAGAGGTTGGAAGGAATCCCTTGATGGGCTGATGTGTGTGATAGGGAAAGGAACAAGGAGCTTGAGAGGGGACATTCATCTAGTTGTTTTACTGGGTGATGAGTTTTGAGAGACGAGTAACCATGGGGAGCCTGCACTTCTCAGTTCATATCTGCAACATCTCAACCTTCAGCTGTGAGATTCACTTAAGCACTGGACTTCTTGGTCCCAGGGCAGCTCTGGTCCCTTCCTGGGCCTATCTGGATATTTGGTACTTGTGTCTTTCCAGAACCAATGCAAGTACGTCTGGTGAATGGCTCCAGCCGCTGCTCAGGAAGAATTGAGGTACACCACAACCAGCGCTGGGGGACAGTGTGCGACGATGGCTGGGACTTGGCTGATGCAGAAGTGGTGTGCAGGCAGCTGGGCTGTGGGACGGCTGTGTCAGCTCCTGGCAAAGCGATGTTTGGGCAGGGACACGATCCTGTGTGGTTGGATGAGGTGAATTGCATGGGGACGGAAGGGGCCATCACTGAGTGTAACTTGAAGCGCTGGGGAGACCATAACTGCAAACATGATGAAGATGCTAGTGTTGTGTGTTCAGGTAAGTGGACTCACAGAGAAGTTTTCCTGCAGGTATTCAAGCAATCTTTTCCATTCTTATATCCCAAGTTTATTTTGGATCTCTCAAGGTGATTCAAGATTGAAAGATATTTCCCCTTTCCTCCAGCTTGCAATGGGGTACCATCCTTATGAACCAAAAGAGAAAATCTGGGTGTCTGCAGGCATGATTTGCAAGGAGTTTCAGTAGATGAGACTAAATAGCATGGAAGGACACAGTGATGCCATGTTCCCACAAAACCTTCTCCTTGCTTGAGTAAACAAACATCTTTCCTCATTAGATGTGTTTTCAGAGGGAGATGTGGTCACATTAACAACACTTTGAAGCTTGTTCTGATGTTAATGGTTTGAACATAGATGTCCAAGAGTCTTCCAGGTATTGCCCATAGGAAATATTCCAAGGCATCTTGTTAACTTCTGAATGGGATCAGTTTCTCCCAAGAGAAGATTCTACTGACTCAGATGGGGAAACAGAGTTGTCAAAAATCATATCTGAGTGCTAACAGGGCGACAAACCTAACCAAAATCCCTCCTCTTTTAGTTTTAAACCATTCCCCCTTGTCCTATCAGTATCTGCCCACATAAAATGTCAGTCATTCTTGTTTTGTAAGCTCTCTTTAAGTAGTGGAAGGCTACAAGGCTCTCTGAAGCCTTCTCATCTCCAGACTGAATAAGACTAAGACTGAATAAAGCTGAATAAGACTGAATAAGACTAATTACTCTGAATAAGACTAACTCCCTCAGCCTTTCTCCACAGGAGAGCTGTTCCACCACTCGTACACTGTATGGCTGCACCTAGTTCAAAGCCATAAAAAAAACCATCTACTTCAGAAGACTGAATGTCCCTTTTAACTCATTTTTTTCTCACCCCACCTTTAGAGCCAACAGAGTTACGACTGGTGAATGGCCCAAACCGTTGTGCTGGGCGAGTCGAGGTGCTTCATCACGAGCAATGGGGAACTGTCTGTGACAACGACTGGGGGATGGAGCATGCAAAAGTGGTGTGCAGGCAACTGGAATGCGGCCCTCCAATATATGCTCCAGGCTGGGCTAGGTTTGGTAGAGGCTATGACCCCATCTGGATGGAGAAAGTGAACTGCTCAGGAATGGAGTCTGCCCTCAGTGAGTGCACAGTTCAGTCATGGGGACAACACAGTTGCCACCATGGCGAAGATGCCAGCGTGGTGTGCACAGGTAAGGCTATGCCACATTCTTTTTGTCTGTCTATATGGACAGCCATGCTGCCACTGAGAATAAAGGTATTCAGAATGCAAAGGGGGTGATGATACCATTCCTCCTGCCAAGAAATGATGCAAGGAGGATTCTATCTCTGCCACTTCTCCCATTTTTCCTGGCTCATTTTTTAACTCAAGTGAACAGACACGGGGCTTCTCACTGGACTTCCATCTTGCTGAGTCCCAAGGGAAAAAGCACTACATGGTGGAGCTAAGAGTCGTCGTCCTTCACAAGATCTCCTGTTTCCAGGGTGATCACAGAACCATAGAATGGCATAAATTGGAATGTTCTTTAAAAATCATCTAGTTCTAATCCCCTGATTTGAATTGCTGCCCACTAGGTCAGGCTACCCAGGTCCCCTTTCAACTTGGCTTTGAATATCACCATGCATGTAGCATCTACAGCTTCCCTGGATGTTCTGTTCCAGTGCCCTACCACCTCTGAGTAAAGAATTTCTTCCTATTTTTTCCCTTCTTTTAGTTGAAAACCATTTATCCTTGTCTGATCACTAATTGCCCGAGTGAAAAGTCAGTCTCCCTCCTGCTCATAAACTTTTAAATACTGTAATGCTGCTAAGTGGTGTCTCTGAAGCCTTCTCATCTCAAGGCACCCCCAGCTCCCTCAATGATTGGAGAGAAGCTCCAGTCCTATGAGCATTTTCACATCCTCCTCTGGTTCTTGTGCTGGGGGTCCTAGTCCTGTATGCAGTACTCCCAATGGGTGGATCGTCATGTCCAAAAGCTCTTTCAGAAGCTTTTTTTGTTTCTTTTTCCTATTTTTTTTTCCTATTCATTTCAGATCCAATGGCAGTCCAGCTGGTGAACGGCCCAAACCGCTGTGCTGGGAGAGTCGAGGTGCTGGAGCAACATCAATGGGGGACAGTGTGCGATGACAACTGGGACATGAGAGATGCCAACACTGTGTGCTGGCAGCTGGGCTGTGGTGTAGCCATTGCAGCTCCTGGTTTGGCTCACTTTGGACGGGGAAATGGTCCCATCTGGCTGTCTGAGGTCAATTGCACAGGGACAGAAGATAGCCTCTCCAAATGCAAGGCCAGGCCTAAAGGAGTCACCGGGTGTCACCATGGAGAAGATGCCAGTGTGGTGTGCTCAGGTAGATGCTGTTCATAGCTGATGAGCTTATGGGTACTGACAGTGCAGGAGCTCAATGGATTGGTTTTCCTTTTTCATCTGTGACAATGCTCTTCCCATATGGGCATCTCTGAATCTCTGGGGCAAGATAAATCATAAAATCGTTAAGGTTGGAGAAGACCTCTAAGGTCTTCAAGTCCAACTATCCACCTATCACCAATATCGCTCATTAAACAGTGTCCCTAAGTACCAGATATACACATTTCTTGAACACTTCCATCAGAACAGTTTCCCAAAGCAGTTGTGGATGCTCCATCCTGGAGGAGCTCAAGGCCAGGCTGGATGGGGATCTAGGCAGAATAATCTACTGGGTTGCAGAACTTTAAGGTCCCTTCCAACCAAGACCATTTGAAGAGTCAATGATTTTCTCTCCATGTCATATCAAGTGCTTGGGGCAGAATAATCTACTGGGCTGCAGTGCTTTAAGGTCCATTCCAACCAAGACCATTTGAAGATTCAATGATTTACTCTCCATGTCATATTGGTCTCTGATCACAAGTTCTACAACCACAAGGTGATACTCTCTGCCTCTTTCCATTTCAGACCCTACCGAGGTCCGACTAGTGAATGGCTCAAGTCACTGCTCTGGGAGAGTTGAGGTTCTGCATAACCAGCGATGGGGAAGTGTGTGTGATGACGGCTGGGATTTGAATGATGCAGAAGTGGTGTGCCGACAACTGGGCTGTGGGACAGCCATATGGGCTGCATCTGCAGCTCGGTTTGGGCAGGGCTACGAACCCATCTGGCTGGATGATGTGAACTGCACAGGATCAGAGGCTGCCCTCTCTGAGTGTAGGGCCAGACCGTGGGGAGTGAGTAATTGCAACCACAAAGAAGATGCTGGTGTGGTGTGTATAGGTAAGAGATTCTCATTCCTTTGTGGTGCAGCTCTGGAAGGAGTGATGCTGGAAGGACTGATGGGCTCTATACTTTGCTATGTTCCTTGAGGGAAGCATACTGGTAGAATAATGGAGAGACAACTTTATTTTGCTCATATTAAATCTCTTGCCTCTATGTATGTACCCATTTCAGGCTGTCTGCTAATTGTGAGGACTTTTTCTTAAGAGAATGAGTGCCAATTTCCAACCATCACTTTGCTGTCCTCTATAGCCTACTGTCTGGTCCGTTGGGCTCTGAACATCCTTTCCCTTTCCATAATGCATGATGCTGTAGTGATACATGTTTGCACTGTATCATAAGGTCCCTTTGCACGTTGAACCTTCCTTCTACCATGAGTCCATCTAGTCTACTTGGACTACCAGGGCATCCTCTCACTTTGTGTTTCTACAGCACAAATTACGTGTCTACACTCAGGTTCCTCTATGTAAGCCAGGTGATTGAACCACCTCCATTAAAGTCTTGGGTGACCTAGTCAGTGTGGCTAATTAATGCCCAATACAGATCAGCCCACTGTAAAGCAGTCATGGATATTTGTCCGCATGAACCATTGGATGCCCAAGGACACCTTAAATAGGATTAAATGTCTGTGTTTATTCCAGTGATAGTCTCCATGTCACATTGCATCTGACTGCAGTTTGAGGCTCCCATCTCCCACATTTATGTGTTTGACCTGCATGTGTCTTTCTTACTTCCAGGACCAACCCAGCTCCGGTTGGTGAATGGCTCTAACCACTGCTCTGGGAGGGTTGAGGTCCTTCACAACCAGCAATGGGGCACTGTGGCTGACAATGCCTGGAACATGAATGATGCTGAGGTGGTGTGCCAACAGCTGGGCTGTGGCTCAGCTATATCAGCTCCGGGTTCAGCTCACTTTGGGCAAGGATCCAACCCTATTTGGTTGGAGGATGTCGAGTGCACAGGGATGGAAGGTGCCCTCTCTGAATGCAGGTCCAGGAAAGGGGAGCCAAGTAAATGCAGTCACAGCGAAGATGCTGGTGTTGTGTGCTCAGGTAATTTGTTCTTGAATAGCATTATTCACTATTCTAACTAAAAGAGATTTAGATTAGATGTTAGGAGGAGGGCTGTGAGGCACTGGCATGAACTGCACAGAGCAGCAGAGGATACCCTATTTCTGGAGGTGCTCAAGGCCAGGCTAGATGGGGCTCTGGTCATCCTGATGTATTGGGTGACAACCAGCCCATGGGAGGGGGGTTAGAACTAAATGGGCCTTAAGGTCCTTTCCTATTCTATGATTTAGGAGAGTATTGGGCTGTGCTGGAGGAAGGAAGTGTGTGACACTGTTGAATAGCACAGAACCCACAGAACTCAGAATGCTGTTATACAGAGGCATGTTCATTCAGTGGATGGGCATGCCAGTGAAGCCTTGGGGAGGTGGGAGACAAGAGCAGTCCAAGAGGTGCTAAGCTGATGAAAGGCAGAAGGATCTGAGCAAAGCAGCAAGAGACATACAACAAAACCTTTGAATGATGGGAAGAAAGAAGTTTTTCTTAGGGACCTAGAGAGAACTAAAGTGTGATGCAATCAAGAAAGCAACTAATAGCTGCTAAACTAAGAGCAGCATAGGAGGGAAGAGTTTGTTGTGCAAGGAATCAGCAATCAGAGAGATTTTTACAAATTCCATTGTATTCTTCTCCAGTAAATGGGCAAATTTTATCAGAAATTTTCTTGTTCTAGATGATGATAAAAACCTCACTTTAAATATTCAAAGTTTCTATGATCATAGAGTCATAGAATGGCCTGGGTTGAAAAGGACCACAATGATCATCTAGTTTCAACCCCCCTGCCACAGGCAGGGTCACCAACCACTAGACCAGGCTGCTCAGAGCCACATCCATCCTGAACTTGAATGCCTCTAGGGATGGAACATCCATGACCTCCCCGGGCAACCTATGATATTTATGTTTATTCAGTATAAGAACAGGAGCATGTACTTCCTTCCAAAGGTTCAGGTGATTCAACACACCTGAGCATCATGACTGCATAACATGTAGGCAATGATGCCCACTGGTGTTTTGGTACCAAAACTGTCACGATTGCAAGGTCTTCGACCATTGTAAAAGCTTTTAAGTGAGTCATTTTTAATGGCTGAAATGCATGGAAAATTTCTTTGTTATAAGTGTTAGAAAAGGAGAAATAAACAGTGACAAACTTTAGTTATATGACTGCTGTGAGCAGTGCAGGTATGGAAGACGGCTTCCAAAAAACACATGCATTTTGTTTCAGATCCCACATCATTGCGACTGGTGAATGGCTCAAACTTCTGTGCTGGGAGAGTGGAAGTGCTCCATAAGCAGCTGTGGGGATCTGTGTGTGATGACTACTGGGACATGGAGGATGCTACAGTTGTGTGCCGGCAGTTGGGCTGTGGGACAGCACTCTCAGCCCCTGGCAAAGCTTGGTTTGGGAGAGGGCATAATGCTATTTGGATGGATGATGTGAACTGCACGGGGATGGAAAACAACCTTCTGGAGTGCTTGGCCAGGCCAAGGGGAGAACACAACTGCAATCATGGTGAAGATGCTGGTGTGGTGTGCTCAGGTAACGTGGACCCATTGGTTCAGAAAAGGGTTGGGCATGGTGGTGTGATCTCTTTGCTCAGGAAGGAAAGACTAATGGAGAATGAAGATGGAATTTTCTTCAGGGCAAACTGAGTCCTATATTTCCAGATTCCACCTGACCCACTAGTGTCATTTACCCATGATCACCTTTATCAACTCATGGGAGATTAGACTAGGCCTCCACAGATATCCCTTCCAATCAACACCACGGTGACCCACAGTTTCCACTCATTTTGGTCAACAGAATCATCCCAGAATGTGGATTCCTGAGTTCCAGACAGCACTCTGGCCAATTCTATGGCTGTGGTGCTATGTGTTTAAGGTTTGTAGAAGCATTTTTTGAGTAGTAATACTGCGTTAACCTTATAATTATCACTGCATGAACAGTTAATAGGGAGTATTTGATTAATGCCTGCAGGGATGTGTGTCCTGGTCTCTATTATTAGGAGGGAAAAAAGACCTATTCAGGGTTGCTTATTTATACACATCCTGGTTTCTTCACTTTGTTCATCTTCCCATTCTTCACTTCATCTATAGATCAATGACATCAATACAAGAAGGCTTGGCAGTGAGTTGTCACTTATCAAACCATTTTTCCTAAGTGCAATTTTCATGAATTTCCTTCTTCTTCATGTTTTCTTCCTTTTCTGTATTCACCTATTTTAACCAATTTTGTGATGTGATATTTCTAACATACCGTTTGGTCTTCTCTTATTTATCTGCAAGTCAATTTTGCATCCAAATGGACTGCATGCTGCACTTTCATCTTGTTCCTTATTGTCTTTGTTTTCTGGATTTCTTTTGTCCAGATCCAGGTCTGCATGCTGACAATTGGTGAGTTGCTTGTAGCCTTGATTTTTCCATTGTGTATCATCTCTTATCTTATGGAAAGAGAGGTGACGTTGATTCCTGCCTGTCTTCTGTAGCATGTATTCCCAAACCAGAGAAATAAGAGAAGGTCCAGCTTGAACTACAACTTGAAAGAAACTGATGCCCAAGGTTGAACACTGCATCTACTTACACATCGTCTTGCTCCTCCAGTCCAAACAGTGGTATCTCTCAGATGATACTAGATGTGGTTTGGAAGAAAATACAGTTCATGGGCTGTTTATGAAGGGCGAGAACGCCTACAGAAAAGCTGGAATGTTCTCCCTTTTCCATTACCCTTAAGAGACTCTAAAAGGTCATGGTAATGAAGAAATCCCTCTCTAGAATGCAGGAAGGCTTTGCAGAGTTTACTTTTGTTGTTATTCTTGTTCCTAAAGCCACGGTTTTCATTTTGACATGGAGTTATTCTCTAACTTGGAAGCACAGTTCCCTTTTCATCTTTACCCTGTCACAGTTTAGAAGAGCTCAGCTCCAGGGATCCCCAACATGGCTGGGCAGTGACACTGTGTTTCTAGTCCTTATTGTAAAAAAACTTCTTCACATCCCATCTAAATCTCACTTCTTTTAATCTGAAACCATTTCCCCTTGTCCTGTCAGAACAGACTCTAGTAAAGAGTCTATTTGTACTAAAAGAGTTTAAAGCTAGAGCTTTCTCTGTCCTTGTTATTTTAACCAACTCAAACTATCCCTGATTTCTTTTCTTTACCTTTATTCTGGAGACAGTTTGCAATAGTTTAGCTCAGAAAGGGAGGTTGAGAGTTTCCATGTAGTGCAGATTAGGAAAGTTATTGAGATGCAAAGACTTCTCTTGTCTTGTCTCCCAGTCTTGAAGAGGACTGTTCTCATTACATAGCACCTGCCAAATGTGTGTTCTTCCAAGTAAATTTGGAGACTGCAAGGAAGCGATAGGATAGTGTTTCTGAAAGTACTTGTCTTTGAATAATAAAGTGATTTCCTGCCATCTACCTGTGCATCCACGAAATGCAATGAAATGGAATTCGATGTACAATGTATCTGACTTAAAATATTTTTATTTTTCTGGTCTATCATAGAATCAGAGAATATCCCAAGTCGGACTGGATCACAAGGACCATCAAGTTCAACTCCTACCTCATCACCAGGTACAGCTGTTAACAAGTTATCTGAACCCGTTTCTGTGTGTTGTAGTAGCCAAGAGACTCCAACAAAAAGATGTATGCTTTAAAGGAGGTGTTGAGGAGAAGATGGGGTTTAATCTTCCATGTCTTTTATAGTGTATACAGTGCTGTTCAGCATGCATCATGAGCAAGAGCTGGTTCAGAGAGTGCACCAAGGGCAATGAGCTTCTGGAAGGAGCTACTGAGGGACATTTACTCTCACTTTACTTTGTGCCCCCTTCTCCACTATCCTTCTGCTGCATCCTGGCTTCTGGGGCTGGCAGGACTGAGCAGGATTGTGATGAAGAACAATTCATGACTAAGGTTCTCCTGCCTTTCCCTTACCTTCTCCCCTACTCTCTTCTATTCTGTTTTGTTCTCTTCTATTCTGCTTTGTTCTCTTCTATTCTGTTTCATTTTCTTCTGCTCTACTCTGGTTTTCTCCTAATGAGAAGTCAACTTTCCCTGGACATAGTTCACCACACCTTAGCTCAATGTGAATTCCTTCTTCTTCCATCTGGGTCTAAATGGCATCTCAAAGGACAAACTTGAATAGAGTCACAGGTACACTAGTCACAGTCATTTTAAGCAAGTCAAATTGCATGTTTTGCAGAGACTAAGCTGCTTGTTTATGGCAATTTACTAAGGTTTGTCTCCTCCCATGTCTGTAGACTTCCATAGGTGAGGTCTATAAGTTCTTCTGTTGTGGGACAAGAGTTGGAGGTCAGGAGATGAGGACGGCAGGGGGAGCCTCTGAACTATAGCAGGGAGGCCACCCCAGCTCCTTCAAACAAGGGACAAGTCCAAGGACATAACAGAGAAGGGAATGGTGCATAAGAAGACCTGTGCATGAAAGCTTGACTTAGGTCATCAGACAAAGTCATCTTGTGCTATATTGCAGAATCACATAGGTGCCCTTGGGGGGCCTATGTGATTCTGGGGATTAGCTCATAAAACATGGGACCAGGGTGCAGAGAAGGTTGTGTTTGCTCTGCACTTTCCTGGAACAGCTTTCCATTTCAGTCTAGCAACAGGAGCAGGTTGTGGCATGGAGCAGAGGGTCACCTGCTGGAACAGCTACACACAAAGCCCAAGTGGCCAAGGGGCAGAGGAAGCTGGGCTGGGAAAGCAGGGAAAAGCCCAGAGCAAAGGAGATAACAGGAAGAGGGTTTGTTGCTGAAATGCCTGTCACTCCCATCTGCCCCAGTTCCTCTCTGTCCCTCCCAGCTGGCCGGTGGGACCCGGCACTCAGCTGCTGGCTCTCAGCAGGGTGTTCTACTCCAGCTTCCAGCCCATGGATGTGTGAACATGGGGCTGCCAGTTGCACTCCATCCCTCACCCAGATTCTCCTGGGGCAGAAACCAGCCCACCTACACTGGAGTCAAGAGTGTGAGGGTCCTTCTCCTGATGGTGTGCCTTTGGGGTGAGTGATGCTTTGCTTCTGATCACAGGGATCCCATATGCAATGCGTGCTCCTCCAGCAGATTCATCCAGGGCTTCTTGGAAGGACCTGGAGCACAGGCTGGTCAAGGTTACTGGGATTAATTTCTTGAGGGGACAGCACACTGAGTCTCCAGTAGTTAAAAGGGGGCTGATAAACACAAAGGAGACAGCTTATGGAAGAGGGAATGGCTTTAAATTAAATGAGGGGAGACTGAGATGAGGTTTTAGGAGGGAGTAAGATGATGAGGCGCTGGCACGGGCTGCCCAGAGAACTTGTGGTTTTCCTATCCCTGGAGGTGTTGAAGGTTGGGTGGGTGTGATATGTGATATGCGATATGCGATATGCTATATGCTATATGTGATTTGCGATATGCGATATGCGATATGTCATATGCAATATGTGATAAGTGATATGTAATATGGTGGGGAGCAACCAGCCCATGGCAGGGCTGTTGGGACTAAATGGGCTTTTACATCCTTTCCAACGCAAGCCATACTGTGATTGTAGGACTGTAGGACTGTATGATCCAGTGACCCTCTGTTTCTATGACGCTATGATTTGGGGCAGGAAGGAGTATCTTATGATGGTTTTGGAGGCAGGAGAGATGTCTTTTTGTGACTCTAGCCCTGCAGACTGTACTCCCAAAGCGGAGCGTCATCTCTCTGCCTCTTCACACATGATTTTGCCAGAGATTTAGAGACTTGGGACTTAGCAGTGTTAAAAGAGAAGAGAGAAATAAGCCCAGTTTTCCTCCTGAGTCTGTCCCATAGACACTCGCAGTTGATCTTCTATCCTGCCAGACCTTGGTTTATTCAGGGCTGTGTTCATCCAACTGCTGGTATAGCAAAATTTATGGGACTCAACTGAACTCTGCTCCCCTGAGCACGGATGGGCAAAAGCAAATGTTGTAGCACAGCCTTTGTTGTGGGAATGGTTGAGAAAAGACCAAGGGCTTTGTTCAAGTTGCCACATCGTGGAGCAGAAGTGGGTTATTTGGTCTGGGCTCCATTTAGGTGCTTTTTCAGCTCTCCCCTCTTCTTCAGATTGTGTTTGGAGGAAATGAAACTCGGGATGTACTTTCTCTGCCAGTACAGGCTTAATTTCCTAACTGATTGTTACTAAGCCAGCTTGTATCACTTCCTCATGACAGAAAAGAATACTATAACATTCTTGGGTTTCTTCCACCTTGGTGATCAATTCACGAGCAGTGAAAACATTCCTTCTATCTGGAAATCCTACTGCTGGAAGTTTCAGAATGGTGACTGCCTGTTCCAGATTCAGCATCTCCTGGATTGTTGGAGTCATCTGGGCTGGGATTGCCTAGGGTAGCCATGAAATCTCATCCCCTGCCCAAGGCAATGTAAGAAGGATACCAGGCAGTACATCAGCTCTGCTAATTCTCAGCTGTGAGGCTGATTTGTTACTGCTTATGAGAAGGTAGTTTTTAGTAAAAATGTGGAAAGAGAGCAAAATGCCCACGTGCATTGGGCAGCGAGTGCCTGCAGTGCATCCATTTCAGTCTCATCATCAAAATTAGTTTGCAAAGACATTTTCTTACTCCCTGCCCTTATAAATAGAAAAGCCAAGCTACTCAAGCCTGCATGCAGAAGGACAGCTTGTCCTTTTCAGGAAGCCTACAGCTCCCTGTTTCCTGTTTGTGCCTGAGAATGATTTCTTCCTCCTTTTGGCCTCTTCAGTCTCCCATGTGTTATATCTGACTCTTTGTTTACTGATTTGAGGAAATACTTGTACTTTACTGACCAAGAGTGCTGGGTCTTCCCTGAGGGTTCTAACTCAGGCATGTGATAGAAACCCAGTAGATAAAAGCAAACAGTGAAGAGTGAAGTGCACCTGGAGAAGGTTGGTCCCAATTTGGGTGGACAGTGTTTCCCACTGTTCTGTGCAGGTAGAAGAAGGATAACAGGGGGACGAGGTGTTCAGCTGCTCAGATTAAAGTAGCTTTATAGGATGGGGTACCTGGCTGAGGGAAGATGCAAACTCCATGTCCCAGTGCATCCTATGACTCAGTACTGGGAACAGCAAAACTGTGCTGGACCAGAGCACAGATTGGTGCCTGACTTCTTTCGAAATCACTATCCATGGTCAAAAATCTCTTTACAGAATGCAATCATTCCTTTTCAGCATTTATTTTTATGCTGACCGTTAGGCTTTCTGCATTAGTCACTTCCAGTTAACTTATTGCTCTACTTTGTTATTGCTCATGCTAAGCGTGAGTAAGGAACTGGAGGTAATGTTTTGTGGCAGGTCTTGCAGAGTGAAGAAATCTTCCCATGAATAAGAACTTTTCCACTTCTCTAAACTCTGTGTGTAGCTGCACTGTGTGCAGTTGTTCTGTGGTTATACAACCGTTTATCTATTGCACGACCAGGCAGAGAACTCCTGGGCTGTGGGATTCATACTGGCATTAAGAGGAGTAAATTCAGGTACTCAGCAGCCTACAAACACTCAAGGCTGTTATAGAAGTCTGTTCCATGCCCAGTGCAGAGTGTTTTGCTAACGTTCCGCTTGATCCTCCCCTCCCCTGGTGTTGCTCCATGCTGTTCGCTTAGATCTTGTTGATGTCACCAGAAAGCAGAGGTCAGTGCCTGCCCCTGTGCTCCCCTCACATGTAGAACAGGGCAAACACGGGGCTGGGCTTTGCAGAAGAGAGAACCAATCATATCAGCTTCTGACTTTGGCATCACCCTGCTTAGCTTGCCGCTCTTGCTTGGATGATCACCTGCCCTGGAAGCAGTGGCATGGGATATTCAAGGCATTTTCTGCCTGTCCAGTGCACCCTGGCTAATCATGCTTTATCAGGGCTCCTCATCTACCTGGCATGCGTCATTGGTGAGTAACATCTGCATGAGAAGGTGCAACCCACTTGAACATGCGTATAGGGAAAGAGGGCTCTGTTATCTGCAGGAATGGGGAGACTGGGCTTGCAGACTGACTGGGCAAAGCCTCCTTTTACCTGCCAGCCTTTAAAAAGGAAGGGAGAATAGTTGATGGAGCAGGAGGCCTTACTAGCTGGATAACTACTTTGATGTCTGTGCTGTTGTCCTCACACAGATCGGTTGGGAAATGTTTGGAGCCTTACCAGTCTGTTACTGTTAAGATCACAAAATTGCATATTTGTGTTGGCCACTTCTTCAGGGCCAGGCTGTTCATTTACAAAGATGGGGCCTAAAGTTCTCTTTCTTCCAACGCAAACAAGAGCAAGCACTTCAGTCATAGATGGGATGTGACTGATTGGTGCTCTAAATCCACTGATAGCTGAGGTGTTGTTATTACCTGTTCATGCCTACTTAATTTTATGTTCTCTTCTTTCCTAGTAATGTCTCTGCTTTTCAGCCCATCAAAATTCATTATTTTTGTGCACAGCTGGAACACCACCCACTGGCTCTTGGTTCCACACAACATCGTGCAAATCACTAATTAAAATACAAGGCTGCACACAAACAACTCCCTTCACTGTCTTAGCACAGAATCACAGAATGACAGTGTAGCTGAGATTGGAAGGGACTTCTGAGTCCATGTGGTTCAGTCCCTTACTCAAGCAGAGACATTGCCCAGGACCATGTCCAGATTGCTTTTTAAAGTCTCCAAGGAGGAGAATCCATAATCTCCTTGGGCAAACTGTGTCAGTGCTCCATCACCCGAATAGTAAAGAATTCCTTCCTGATATTTAGACTTCTTTGTGTTCTAATCTTGCCCATTTCCTCTTGTCCTGTTCCTGGACACCACAGAAAAGAGCCTGGATCCATCCTCTTTCCACCTTCCTTTTAGGTATTCAGACATGTTGATAAGATGACCATGAACCTTCTCTTCTCCAAGCTGGGCAGTCCAAGCTCTCCCAGCTGCTCTTCACAGGAGGTGTGCTCCAGTTCCTTCATCATCTTTGTAGCCCTCCACTGGGATTTTCCCAGCATGTCCATGTCTCTGCTGTGCTAAGAAGTCCAGATCTGGACCCATAGCTCCAGGTGTACCCTCACCAGCGCTGAACAGAGGTGAAGGATCTTGACCTGCTGGTTGTTCTTTACCTAATACAACAGTTGACTGGTAGCTAATCCATACATCCATAGTTTTCCTTTCACTCTGCAGCATTTTCATTTTGTTCCTGAACATATTTGGGAAAAAAACCATTCAAATCCTCTTTAAAGACAATGGTGTTTTATTAGGAAAATGCAGAGCATTTTCTCTCCCAGGTCTGGATTTTTGATTTTACTTGCCTATCAAAGGCGAAGTATGGTTTGCTCAGGTAACACCTGAGTAAATTATAGGGTGGGAGGTTACAGTTGGATGTTTTGTGGTTTATTCCATATGGAGGCAAGAGAGAAAATTGGAAACAAGTCTTGGAAACTGGATTATCAGGAAATCAGGGCTCTTTATAACTTGCAAAGGTCCTGAGATGCTGAGCCACTTTTGTGGGATATGGCTTTCACACATCACACTTCTCCATGGTTAACAGGACCCTTACACTTGTTGAATGTCTGAGGGAAAAGACATCATTAGAGTTGAAGCCGCTCATGCTTTTCAGGCACTGTAAGACTCAACTTTAGGCAGGGGAGAGGGACCAAAAAGAGGCATTCAGATACTTCCTCACTGTTACTAATACAAAGGACACCAGATTGTTCCTGTGCTTTAACTGCAGGCATTGTGAAATCAGCTTGAGAAATCTTTTGCAACCACAAAATTGGAGAATTGGAGATTAAGTGGCGTATTGAGGTACAGGCAATTGGTGGGTGTTGTACCCCCCTGTGCCAATATTATCCCAATAGGTAATTGTAATCTGATAGTGATAGGACAAGGAGAGTGGTTTTAAACTAAAAGAGAGAGGATTTAGGTTGGATGTTAGGAGGATGTTCTTTACTCAGAGGGTGGTGAGGCACTGGAACAGATTGCTCAGAGAAGCTGTGGATGCCTCATCCCTAGAAGTGCTCAAGAGCAGGTTGGATGGCACCCTGTGCAGCCTGATCTAATGAGTCGCAACCCTGCCCATGTAAGTGGGATTGGAACTGGATACTCTTTAAGGTCCTTCCCAGTCCAAGCCATTCTATGATTCTGTGATCACGTGGGGAGCTTTTCAGCTGCTGAGAGCACAAATGGCATAGAGATCTGCTTGTAGCAAGTGAGTCTGATGCTACCAACCCAAGCCATTTTATGATTCTACAATTCTATGATCCTGCAATTCTATGAAATGAGGGCAAAGGGGGTTTTCATGGTGCACCTCTTTACTTCTTGTAGGCTCAGACAGCCACCACCCGGATCCTAGCACTGGTTCTGCAGAGCTGCGCCTGGTGAATGGCTCGAACCACTGTTCTGGGAGAGTGGAGATAATGTATTATCACCAGTGGGGAACTGTGTGTGATGACGACTGGAGCATTGCTAATGCCAAAGTGGTGTGCCGGCAGCTGGGCTGTGGGGAAGCAGTATCAGCCCATAGCTCAGCATACTTTGGCCAGGGGTCAGGCCCCATTTGGCTAGACAACGTTCAGTGCATTGGGACAGAAACTGCCCTGTCTCAATGTCAGGCCAGGCCATTGGGATTAAATAACTGTTACCACGGAGAAGATGCTGGAGTTGTGTGCGCAGGTAACCTCTGATAACATCATGCTGGCATAGCAAGAGAAGTTTAGAGGAGGATGCACTTCTCCAGGGCTTAATACCATTTCCAAAGCTACAACAAAGCAATGGGTGGTGGACACCTGGGTAGAAGGGTGACATTGTCCTCTCTCTTCTCTACTGCAAAGTGTCATGCCACACTTCTTAGCAGAACTCTTTGGGGTATATACAGAAAGCCTCTTCCTTTGGATATTGCTGGGGTCTCCAAGCCAATAAAACAGGTTCCTGGACCCATTAAAAATAGACTGTAGATGTTTATGGGGCAGTTCAGTGTTTACATACTGAATGTAGATGGGCTCTGGGGCTACACTGCTTTGTGTGCACCTACTCAACAGCTCTGAATCCTACTGTATAATACACTGGCAGCATCATTGTAGAGATGATCAGAAGGCTGAAGCACCTCTCCTATGAAGACAGGCTGAGAGGGCTGGGCTTGGCCAGCCTGGAGAAGAGAATGCTTTAGGGAGATCATACTGACACCTGTCAGTATTAAAAGGGGCTTAGAAGAAAGAAAGAGAAAGTCTTTCTACACAGTCTAATATTCCCAGAAGAAGAGGGAATTGTTTTAAAGTGAAAAAGGAGAGATTTGGGTTAGGTGTTCAGTGGAAACTCTTTACTCAGAGAGTGGTGAGGCCTTGGCACAGGCTGCCCAGAAAAGCTGTGGATGCCTCATCCCTGGAGGCACTCAAGGCCAGGCTGAATGGGGCCCTAGGCAGCCTGATGTACTGAGTGGTGACCAGCCTAGAGAAGGCATTTGTAACTGGATGATCTTTAAGATGTCTTCCAATCTATGCAATCCCATGATTCTAAGATCATCAAGATACCATTTAACCTAAAGCATTCTATGTTTCTCTCTCCCTTTTGCCACCAGAAGGCGTAACCACTGAAACACCAGCTGAGCTGCGCCTGGTGAATGGCCCCAGCCACTGCGCAGGGCGCGTGGAGGTGATGCACGACCACCAATGGGGCACAGTGTGTGATGATGACTGGGACCTGAACGAGGCCATGGTGGTGTGTCGGCAACTGGACTGTGGGACAGCTGTCTCAGCCCCAGGCTCAGCTCACTTTGGACAAGGCTCTGGTCGTGTTTGGTTGGATAATGTAAACTGCACAGGGGCAGAAGCTGCCCTCTCTGAGTGCCAGAGGAGGCCATGGGGATCCAACGACTGCACCCACAGGGAGGATGCTGGTGTGGTGTGCTCAGGTGAGTCCTATCTATAAATACTGGTTGAAACTAGATGATCTTTAAGGTCCCTTCCAGCTCAGGCCATGCTGTGTCACTATGCAGGGTTGGCACAGCAGCAATCTAGTCACATCTTTGTATTCAGATAGGTTTCTTTTCCACACCCTGGTGAAGAATAAAATAGAATCAGAGAATGGTGTGAATGACACATCAAGTCATGCTCTTCCTTCTGCAAGACCTCAGCAAGCTGTTACGAAGATGACATGCAGAAAGAACCACCCAAAGAAGATTATTCACCTCTCTCCTCCCTTTCTGATAACTCTAGATGCATTAATTCATCTCCAGTGCCACTTTGCATGATCACTACTGAACCTAGAACCCTTTGTCAGGCACAGAGCTCCAAGCTCTGGAGCTGTGGTGTCTTTTTGTTTGAGTAGATGAGAGGAAAACCCCAAGACATCTTTGACAATGTAGCATATTTCCTAGACATCTTGAAGGATGTAGTTCTAGTTTTCCCATGGTTTAATCCCTTGGAGCTGTAGCTGTTGACCAAATGTGAATGTGCACTTTGTTCCCTATACAGATTCAAAGTCTTCAGAGCACCGTCTGGTGAGGCTGATGAATGGTTCAAACAACTGCATTGGAAGAGTTGAGATTTTTCATGACCATAAGTGGGGAACTGTGTGTGATGACACTTGGGACCTACAGGATGCTGCAGTTGTGTGCCGGGAGCTGGGCTGTGGGATGGCAATGTCAGCACCAGGCTCAGCTCATTTTGGACAAGGTTCAGACCCCATCTGGCAGGACAACATTCACTGTGCAGGAACTGAGTCCACCCTTGAGGAGTGTTCACTGAGCAACTGGGGAGAACACAACTGCGGTCACAGTGAGGATGCTGGCGTGGTGTGCTCAGGTAACACTATGGGCACAAGAGTGGGACATCCAGAAGAGTCCCCATCCAATGGGAATTGATGTGGGCTTGGACACAAAGACACTGTTCTGCCCAAGGGTTGTGGTAGACTTTCTTTTTCTTTCTCACTCTTCCACAGATTTTCACCAGCCACTTGGCTTGGAGAATGCTGCCATTCATTTTATAGCATTCATTTGCCTTAGTGTAGATGCTTCCTTCCAGGTGTACCCTGATTGAGGCAGGAGCATGAGGTGGATTGCACATCCTGAGTCGTGTCTGGGAGCCCTATGCACACATCCAAGACAACACAGGGCATTGCAGGCAACATAACCCCAGGCCAGGAGACCCTGAGCAATGTCACATTTTTACATCTTACGGTGTTTCCTAAATTGGTTAGAAATTAAGGAACCAAGCATAGTTGTCCATCTATAGGACTACTCGTGGGATTAGCTGTCCAGACTTTGATCATTGCCAGAGTTTATCCAACCAACTGAGTCACGAGTGGCTGGAGAGATGCTCAGGCTGGAGACACCATGAAGCAGATGACATTTGCTCACCTGAGTTGCTACTTTGGTCCCATTGCCTGCACATGGACAGGACCCCATTCCTCAAATATATAGTTTTAAGCCATCAGATGGTAGGGAATCCATCATGTCTACAGGGAAACTGACCCAGCAAGAAATTAACTTCACTGCTGGTATTTACTTCAATTTTTTTTTTTTTATTTTTATTTTTTTATTTTTTTTAAGTTTATCTGGATTGAACTGTTGATTCCATTTCACCTTTGTCTGCAGAACTGAAGTGCCTTGTGCTATCAGACACCTTCAAATTTTGGTACACATGGGGTAGAAATGAGCCTGTATATCCCACTTTCTTGATTCAGATCAGTATTTAGGAAGTTCCATGTCTTCTCCTTAGAAAGGAAGATTTCAGTATGTGGTGTGCTTGAGAGAAAGGTGCCATAAACACATTGAGAATGATGCAGTATCGTAATAGGTGACTTCTGAGAAGCTTCTTTGATTGTGAGCCCTTTATGCATGCTTTATAATGCCTTTGCATATTCAGAAGGTGTTTAATAATATGCCTTTGCAAGGAGTTATGTATCCAACTTATACTCAACCTACAGTCACTCTAGTTTACCAATGACAGCACCTTGTGATGGGCAAAGCCATGTTAAAAATCACTTTCCCCCTCTGCTCTCTGCTGCAGGCACCAACCCTTTGCAGCTGCGGGTGCAGGATGGTCCTGGTTCCTGTGCGGGGCGTGTGGAGGTTCTGTACAACGCTACCTGGTATGGCATCTGTGACAGCAGCTGGACCATGCTGGAGGCCAAAGTGGTCTGCAAGCAGCTGGGCTGTGGACCAGCAGAGTCTGCACCCATTGGAGCACAGTTCAGCCAAGGGCATGACCTTAAATTGCTGGAGGGGCTGAACTGTCGTGGCACAGAATCACTCTTTCTGGAGTGCCAGGAGAGAAACATGGGTCCAGGACCTTGCAGAGGTGGCATGGCAGCTGGTGTGGTGTGCACAGAGATAAAAGGTGAGTGTTAGGAACCTCCATCATCCTACTGCATTTGGCACCACTCTGTCTGAACTAGTGTCAAACCAGTGGACATGCAGTGGTCTCATTTAGCCATGGCGCAGAAGATGTGGTCTGACAGCCACTCTCCCTTCTCCTGCCCTAGTCTTACCTCTTTCCCAGTCAGGCAAAAGTGCTTCCAGAAACCATTAGATAGGCTAGAGGCATCTGAAGGAAGCAGTTATAGACAACAACGTGGGGTTAATTAGAAGAATGCATTTCAGCAGACGTGTCTGGGACTAGGCAAGACAATTTCCAGTGGGCTTTGATTTCTGCATATATGTAGTCTCCTGTTTCTAATAGAGCTCTGTAATGCCTTGCTGTCTCCCATGGGTATCTGAGAATGCAAAGATCTCCCCTGATTCCATTAGTCCAGGGTTCCACGCACAAAGATAAGCTGACAGGGTGAAGCCTGAGCCCCAGGGAGAGCTGTGATGGAAGATATTGAAATTTCCCAAAAATGTGCAGCAGAAAGGAAGGGTAAGAAGAAACTCTAAAGGTGAGCCTGAGTCCAGCCATCTAACCAAACTCCTCCACACTGACCTCTTTCTGCAGACATTGAGCATTCCTGCTCAGTGTTGTCAGGTCTGCTTGGCGTGGTGGCGGTGCTCTGTGGAATCCTGTTGGTCATGTACTTGAGCGTGAGATGTAGAAGACAGGCTGGACGCATCCTGGGTAAGAGCAGGACCATTATGCGTGATGCACCTGATCTCCCTGCTGGTCTCATTGTGCTTTTGAATGCATTTCGGGGATTGGAGCTTGTCCCCTCCATGCATCACCTTGCTCCTTTATTTTGCAGACAAGTCACATGTAAGGAAGATGGAGAATGCTGGGACATCTTAGTTAGCCACACTTCTGATACTGAAGGCAAGACTCTCTCAGGACCCCAGAAGGCAGCAGAGACACTGTTCTGTGGAACCAGAGGAACAGAGCTACACTAAGAGGACAGCAGAGAAGATCTCCTCTAGCAATCCCATCATATGTGCCCTGTAGTCCCTGGCTCACAGCACTGAGCCTCTTGGGGTCCCAGTTCCACCCTTGACCACACACAGCACCATAAATCCCTCAGTCTCCAAGAAATGTCTTCTCAGAATGATAACCCCTGTCTGGTCCTCCAAGTAGGCTCCAGCATCCCAACCCCATCTGCCTGCACAGAACCCTCATTACCAGCCCTACAATCCCACCCATTCCATCACCCCAAAACAGGGATAACACCTTTTCCTCTAATCTCCCATGGAAATCATTTCCCGAACCAGGAAGAAGTGAGCTGGATGCTCTACTGCACTGTACGTAGCTAATTTTGCAAAGTGAGCAATGCGCTTCAAAGCCTCTCCAGAATGGGCTGAGAAATACCTCACCCACTGTATTTATTCAATCCAATGTTTGAATACTAGTAAAAAAATCCTGAAACCTGAAAGAGCAAGAATGCAATATTATTTATGTATTCGGGTATAAGTTGAGACTTAATCTGAAGTCTAGGCAAGGCGAAAGTGATGTAAAAATTGGTCCTTTGGCTATGGAGGGGTAATAGTCAGATCAGATATAGGAGTCTGAAAAATGCTGACTTTGGGTAAGATGCTGTGCTGGCCACAAATAATGGCTTGTGTGTGATCCCACTCCTAATGGATCAACACATAGAGCCAAGTCTGAGCATCCAAAACCACTGACCATAGGGTCCATGGCCGGGACACAGAATGTCCCAGTGCCAAAAGGGAGAGAAGAAATGACTGTCAGCCTGACCTTGGTACCAGGGAAAGTTATGGAGCAAATCCTCTTGGGTGAAATGACATGGAATGTGTGTGGCATCCAGGGGATCAGGTCTTGCCAGCATGGATTCATGAAAAGCAGATAATGTTTGACCAACCTTCACCCCCTCACCTGGGTCCCTCAGTACAGTAAAGCCATTGAGGCCCTGGAACGTGTCCAGAGAAGGGCAACATAACTGGTGAGGGATCTGGAACACAAATCTTAAGAGGAGCAGCTGAGGGAGCTGGGATTGTTTAGTCTGGAGAAGAGGAGGCTCAAGGGAGACCTCGTTGCACTCTACAACTTCCTGAAGGGAGGTTGTAATGAGGAAGACTTTGGCCTCTTTTCCCAGGTAACAAACAGGACCCGAGGAAATGGCCGCAAGTTGTACCAGAGGAGATTTAGATTAGACATAAGGAAAAACTTTTTCTCTCAGAGAGTGGTCAGGCACTGGAATGGCTGCCCAGGGAAGTGGCAGCCATCCCTGGTAGTGTTCAAGAGGTGTCTGGATGAGGAGCTATGAGATATGGTTTAGTAGCTTGTGGTAGTAATGGTGATGGGAGGATGGTTGGATGGGATGATCTTGTAGGTCCTTTCCAACCTTGTGATTCTATGGTTCTGTGATTCTATGATTATCTGGATTTTATGTTTCTTTGTATTTTATGATTCTATGAAGAATTTGGATTTAGGAAACCAAGGAGTCTATTAGACATGGTAACGTCTCAAATAAGATGTTGGTAAAACTAGAAAGCTAGGAGCATCAGCCTGATGATAGAAGAGGAACAAAGAATGGAGATGTGAGGAAAGAAGATGGTGGGTACATGTAGAATAATATCAATATTAAGAGCATCATGAGTCATAGATGAGGATATGACAGTAAAATCCAGAAACTAGAGACCAGACAGTTGGACACAAGGCTCCTTGAAATGCAGTGCCATGAAGCATCTTGTACTCACCTTGGTAGGTGTACAGTGAATAATAAATTCAGTATTTCTTAAAATTGTACAGTCATAGAATCACTGAGGTTGGAAAAGACCTCCAACATTAGTCAATTCAACTGTCCACCAATATTTCTTCCTTACTACAACACCTACATGTTTCTGGAACACCTCCAGGGGCAATGACTCAGTCACTTCCCTCAGCAATACCTGCACACTCAGGAGCAGGAACACCTAGATTAGGTCACACAGGAATGCATCCAAATGGGTTTTGAATGTCTCTAGAGAAGGAGACCCCACAACCTTTCTTGGCAGCATGTTCCAGTTAACTTTACTGTGAAGTTTTTTCTAGTATTTATGCAGTACCTCCTGTGTTCCAACTTGCACCCACTGACCCTTGTCCTATCATAGGATGTCACTGAGAAGAGCCTTGCTCCACCCTCCTGACACTCACCCTTTACATATTTATAAATATTAATGAGGCCATCTCTCAGTCTCTTCCAAGCTAAAGAGACCCAGCTCTCTCAGCCTTTCCTTGTAAGGGAGATGCTCTGCTCCCTTCATCATCTTGGTGGCTTTGCACTGTACTCTCTCAAGCAGTTCCCTCCTCTTCCTGAACTGAGGGGCCCAGAACTGGACACAATATTTCAGGTGCAGTCTCACCAGGGCAGAGTAGAGGGGGAGGAGAACCTCTCTTGACCTACTAACCACAGCCCTTCTAATACACCCCAGGATGCCATTGGCCTTCTTGGCCACAAGGGCACAGTACTGGCTGATGGTCACCCTGCTGTCCACCAGGTCCCTTTCCCCTACGTTGCTCTCCAACAGATAAGTATCCAAACTACACTGGTACCTGGGGTTGTTCTTGCCCAGATGCAAGACTCTACACTTGCCCTTGTTCTATTTCATTAAATTTCTCCCAACCCAACTCTCCAGCCTGTCTAGGTCTTGCTGGATGGCAGTACAGCCTTGGTCAGCACTTGGTCTTGTTGACCTTCATCCCATTGGCCTCAGCTCAGCAATCAGCCTGTCCAGATCCCTCTGTAGGGCCTTTCTACCTCCAGGCAGATTGACACCTCCTGCCAACATGGTGTCATCTGCAAACTAACTGAGAGTGCACTCATTGATCTCATCCAGATCCTCAGTAAAGATATTAAACAGGGCCAGCTCCAATACCAACCCATTGTTTTGTTTTGTTTTTTTTTTCACCTAAATAAATTTCCACCCAAAAGACTTTTCTTCCTCAACAGGCAAAGGGATCATGCACGTTCTTAGCAAGTCTCTGAGGTTCACAGTTTGATGGCAGAAATGTGAACACAGGGCTGGGGAAGTAAATCATCCCCCACTAACATATGAGCCTTTTATTTTTCCTGGCTGCCTTGCTTGTCCCAGAGTCCCTGAGGAAAGGACTGGAGCCTGCGTATAATGAAAGCATCAACTATCAGCATCATTCTATGTGTGTAGATAACAAAATATGTTCACAGTTTGGAAAATGCCTTTATAATAGGAACATGCTTGCAATCCTCAAGGCAGGAGCTGTATCAAAGAACCTCTGAGTCATGCCCTGCTATTACTTATGGAAGTTCAGATTAGACAGCTTGGATTACTGAGGGTTCTTCACATCTCCAGCATGAAGGACCAGCACCTCCAAGATCTGAGCTTGGGCAAAGACTTCAGTATCTCAGGAAGGAATTTCAGAATTCCCATAGAGACACAGCACACAAATTCAGAAGGGACAGAAGGGACACAGGAGCACAACTCACTTTCAGAGCAGCTATTTGCCTAAGCTATGAAAACAGAAGCACTCTGGCTCGCAGCTGCATTGGCCATGTCAGACTAGGACAGTTCATAGCATTTTTGAGACGGTCAGTGTCGGGAGTTTCTTTGTTGCTGTCCTGTTTGTTGACAAAGCAGGGGAACAAAGTCCTTGGGCACACTGAGCCTTGTTACAACAGAAAACAGTCACCTTTCTCAATTACTCTTTTTTTTTTTTTTTTTTTTTTTTATGAGCTTGGCCTTATTTCTAGCTTTCCACCCACCCATTCATGTACTAGTATTTTACTTTTGTTTCATATATATAATTTTCCTTTTGCTTTGCAGCCCTACCTCTGCGCGCTCTCAGCATGTCCCTGCCGCTCATAATTCTCTTATTTATTCTTCCTACCATCTTCTCTACAACTCTGTTGGTTGTTTGCCAGGCTGAATATTTCAATTCAGCATGAGGCCATCCTGGTCATGCTAGATCCTTCCATAACATGTTTTGGTTTCATTTCTTATTTCTGTACACATCGGGCAAGAATGTTCAACGATGTTCCTAATGGAGCCACATCCTTCCTCATCACTGTCTTCAATGCACCACTAGCACAGCACCCACCGCAATCTTGACACCCCCATTTGGAGCAAGAAGGGACATTAATTTAATGATTTTGCAAGCTCCTCTTTTTCTTTTTCTTTTTCTTTTTCTTTTTCTTTTTCTTTTTCTTTTTCTTTTTCTTTTTCTTTTTCTTTTTCTTTTTCTTTTTCTTTTTCTTTTTTCTTCTTTTTCTTTTCTTTTTTTTTTTTTCCCAGTCATGTAAATGAGCTGATATTTAAGGCGGAGGTCATAGAGAAAAAATAAAATCATCTTGGTGCGTCTATACCACATGAAACAAATCTTCTCAACGTGCAGGACCACCCACTGGTTGCTTGGGGATGGGCACGTCAAACACGGACAAGGCAAGGGTGCACAGGAAGGTTGTGGTTTTGCCTCTTGTGCACTTTCCCCCTGGAACAGCTTCTCCTTTCACATCAAGCACAGGAGCGGCTGTGGCAATGGAGCAGAGGGTCATTGCTTGGAACAGCTACACCAAAAGCCAAGTGGCCAAGGGGCAGAGTGAAGTTAGGGCTGGGAAAAGCAGGGAAAGCCTAGGCAGAGAAGGAGAATAAAGGAAGAGGGTTTTGTTGTGAAATGCTGTACTCCGCCCACTGCCCAGTTCTCTCTGTCCCTCCAGTGGCGGTGGGACCGGCACTATTCCCCAGCCTTGCTGGTCTAGCAGGTGTTCCTCAGCTCCAGCCATGGATGTGGGGTGACATGGGGCTGCAGTTGCACATCCAGTCCTCACCAGATTTCTATGGGGAAGAAACAGCCCACATGGAGTCAAAGAGTGTGAAGGTCCTCGCTCGCTGATGGTAGTGCTTGGGTAGTGATGCTTTTGCGCCTTGCTGAATTCACAGGGATCATAATGCAATGCGTGCTCTTCCCAGCAGATTTCACAGGGCTCTTCTTGGATAAGAGACTGGAGCAAGGCTGGTCAGGTTAGTTTTCTGGGATTCAATTTCTTGAGGGGACAGCACATCTATGAGGTCTCAGTGTTTAAAAGGGGGCTGATAACCACAAAAGGAGACAAGATTATGGGAAGTAGGAATGGCTTTTAAATTAATGAGGGGAGTGAGATGAGGTTTTAGGAAAGGGATTAGATGAATGTGAGAGTGCAGCCTGGCACGGGCTGCCCAGAGAAATTGTGGTTTTCTCCTATCGGCTCGAGGTGTTGAAGTTTGGGTGGGGTGTGATATGTGTTCGTTATGGGATATGCGATATGCTTATGCTATATGCTTATTGTGATTTTGCGTATGCGATATGCGATATGTCAATAATGCAATATGTGATAAGTGATTGTAATATGGTGGGGAGCAAACCAGCCTGGCAGGGCTGTTGGACTAAAATGGGCTTTTACATCCTTTCCAACGCAGCCATATGTGATATGTAGGGATCGTAGACTGTATGATCCAGTGACCCTCTGTTTCTATGACGCTATGATTTGGGGCAGGAAGGAGTATCTTATGTTGGTTTTGGAGGCAGGAGAGATGTCTTTATGTGACTCTAGCCCTGCAGACTGTACTCCCAAAGCTGAGCATCATCTCTCTGCCTCTTCACACATGATTTTGCTATAGAATTAGAGTCTTGGGACTTAGTAGTGTTACAAGAGCAAAGGGAAATAAGCCCAGTTTTCCTCCTGAGTCTGTCCCATAGACACTCACAGTTGGTCTTCTATCCTGCCAGACCTTGGTTTATTCAGGGCTGTGTTCAGCCAATTGATGGTATAACAAAATTTAGGGGGCTCAACTGAACTCTGTTCTCCTGAGCACGGATGGGCAAAAGCAAATGTTGTAGCACAGCCTTTGTTGTGGGAATGGTTGAGAAAAGACCAAGGGCTTTGTTCAAGTTGCCACATCGTGGAGCAGAAGTGGGTTATTTGGTCTGGGCTCCATTTAGGTGCTTTTTCAGCTCTCCCCTCTTCTTCAGATTGTGTTTGGAGGAAATGAAACTCGGGATGTACTTTCTCTGCCAGTACAGGCTTAATTTCCTAACTGATTGTTACTAAGCCAGCTTGTATCACTTCCTCATGACAGAAAAGAATACTATAACTTGGGTTTTCTTCAATTCATGAGCCGTGAAAACATTCCTTCTATCTGGAAATCCTTCTTCTGGAAGTTTCAGAATGGTGACTGCCTGTTCCAGAGTCAGCATCTCCTGGATTGTTGGAGTCATCTGGGCTGGGATTGCCTAGGGTAGCCATGAAATCTCATCCCCTGCCCAAGGCAATGTAAGAAAGATACCAAGCTGTGAGGTTGATTTATTACTTCTTATGAGAGGGTAGTTTTTAGTAAAAATGTGGAAAGAGAGCAAAATGCCCATGTGCATGGGGAATGGAGAGCTTGTAGTCTGGGAAGTGAGTGCCTGCAGTGCATCCATTTCAGTCTCATCATCAAAATTATTTTTAGTAGTGTTTCTGCAAAAACTTTTCCCCTGCCTTTATAAATAAATGAGCTGTGCTACTCCAGGCTTCATGCAAAGGAACAGCTTGTCCTTTTCAGGAAGCCTAGAGCTCCCTGTTTCCGGTTTGTGCCTGAGAATGATGCAGGGATTTGATTTCTATGCTGCTGCTTCTTCCTTTTGGCCTCTGCAACCTCCCATGTGTTGTATCTGACTCTCTGCCTACTGATTTGGGGAAATACTTGCACTTTCCTGACTTACTGTTGGGTCTTCCTTCAGGGTTCTAACTCAGGCATGTGATAGAAACCCAGTAGATAAAAGCAAAGAGTGGAGAGTGAAGTGCCCCTGGAGAAGGTGGGTCCCAATTTGGGTGGACAGTGTTTCCCACTGTTCTGTGCAGTAGAAGAAAGACAACAGGTGTTTAGCTGCTCAGATTTAAGTAGTTTTGTAGGATTGGTTACCTGGCTGAGGGAAGATGCAAACTCCATGTCCCAACGCAGCCTATGACTCAGCATTGGGAACAACAAAACTGTCTTTCGAAATCATTATCCGTGGTCAAAAATCTCTTTACAGAATGCAATCACATTCCTCTTCAGCATTTATTTTTATGCTGACCGTTAGGCTTTCTGCATTAGTCACTTCCAGTTAATATATTGCTCCACTTTTTTACTGCTCATGCTAAGCGTGCATAAGGAACTGGAGGCAATGTTCTACTGCAGGTCTTGCAGAGTGAGGAAATCTTCCCATGAATAAGAATTATTCCACTTCTCCAAATTATGTGTGTAGCTGTTATACAACCATTTATCTACACCTTTGGTGTGGGATCCATACTGACGTTAAGTATATTCAGGCATTTTGATACACAGATGGCACTCAGCAGCCTACAAACACTCAGGGCTGTTAGCGCTGCCTCAGGGAGCCCTGGGCATGTACAGTAATAGAATCACAGATTACAGTCATAGATTATCCTTATTTGGAAGGAATTCACTCCTCACTCAGTACTGGTCAACCTAAGAGTTAAATCATATATCGAAGATTGCTCTCCAAATGCTACTTGTGCTCCCTCATCTCAGGGCTGTGATCACTGCTCTGGAGCTTGTTCTCAGCCCACCTCTCTCTAGTGCAGAACCTTTTCCTAACACCCAGTCTCATTATACCCTAATGTAGTTCCATGCCTTCTCATGGGTTCTGTTGATATCACCAAAGTTATCAGCACCTGTCCCTCATAAGAAATCCGCAGGCCACCATGCTTCCCTTCAGTCTTCTCTTCTCTGGGCTGAACAAACCAAATGGCTTCAGCTGGTCCTCATACGTCTTGACCTCTGCACCCTTTAATGTCTTTGTTGCCTTCCTTTGGAAACTC
Source organism: Coturnix japonica (assembly GCF_001577835.2). Classification (NCBI taxonomy): domain Eukaryota; kingdom Metazoa; phylum Chordata; class Aves; order Galliformes; family Phasianidae; genus Coturnix; species Coturnix japonica. Next base: position 320,928 of record NC_029545.1, on the reverse strand, counting down.
TCTAGTAATGTGAGAGATCACAGAATCACAGTATCAAAGCATCACAGAATGGTTTGTGTTGGAAGGGACCTTTAAGATCATCTAGTTCCGACACCCCCTGCTATAGTCAGGGATATCTCTCACTAGCCCAGGTTGCTCGCAGCCCCATGCAGCCTGACCTTGAATGCTTCTAGCAAGGGAGTATCCATAACCTCTCTGGGCAACCTGTTTCAGTGTCTCACCACTCTCATAGTAAATAATTTCTTCCTAATATTTAGTCCAGTTCACCTCTCAACGCTTCTCTTGATGCAGCCCAGGATAAGGTTGGCTTTCTGGGATCCAAAAGCACGTTGCTGGTTCATGCTGATACTTTCAACAACTGACACCCCCAAATCCTCCTCTTCAGGGTTGCTCTGAAACAATTCTCCACTCAACCTGTATCTGTGCTTGGGATTACTCCAACCTGGGAGCAGGATGGGACTCAGCTGCCTATGAACAGATACACAGGACCATCTTAGGTTTCTTTGGCCATGTAGAATCAGAATATTCTGAGTTGGAAAGGACCTGCAAGGACCTGAATTCTATCTCTATACAGGACAACCCAAGTTAAATTATGTATCTTAGAGTGTTGTCCAACACTCTTAGATCCATGATCACTTCCCTCAGGCAACCATGAGGTCTTTCTTCAGACTCCTCTAAGCTGAAGATAAGTGTAGTTTCTCTGAAACCTCCTCTGATGCCTCCAGGGGGGCAGGAGGCATCTCAAATAAATGAGCAGCTGAGCCCCATTCATCCTAGGATGACACCTCCAGACTTCTTTTCCCTCTTGGTTTTGCAGGTGCAGTGTCCTCACAGTCGGTGGAACTCCGCCTGGTCAGTGACTTTGGCCGCTGTGCTGGGCGAGTGGAGGTGCTTTACAATGGGATATGGGGGACAGTGTGTGGTGACAACTGGGATGCCCTTGATGGCCAGGTTGTTTGTCGGCAGCTAAGCTGTGGAACGGTGCTGTCAGTCTCAGGAGCTGCTCGACATGGAGAAGGAGCAGGACCAATCTGGTTGGATGATGTAAACTGCACTGGGACAGAAGCTGCCCTTTCTGAATGCCGGGCCAGCCCATGGGGACAACACAATTGTGGCCACATGGAGGATGCCAGTGTGGAGTGCTCAGGTAGACTCAACCAGCCTGTTGTACGGGACCTCCATGCTTGTTCCCCTTCCTACTGTACCTCACTGTACACAAGTGACCCACAATCATTCCTCTTGGGTTGTCTACAGAATCTCACGTCTCCAAGATGGGTCGGATCCAGCTGCTCGATGGCCCCAGCCGTTGTGCAGGAAGAGTGGAGGTGCTCCATGACCAAAGATGGGGCACCATCTGTGATGATGGCTGGGATCTCGCTGATGCTAATGTGGTGTGCCGACAACTGGGCTGTGGAACAGCAGTGCTGGCCACGAAAGCGGCTCACTATGGGAGAGGACAAGATACCATCTGGTTGGATGAGGTGAACTGCACTGGAAGGGAGGAATCCATCTTTGACTGCAAGGCAAGTGCGTGGGGAGTCAACAACTGCTACCATGGAGAGGATGCTGGAGTGCTATGTTCAGGTAACTATCACTCAGACCTAAAGGCTAAATGATGGCATACAGAATATTTCAGAGTTCTGTAAGGGATCTTGTAAGTGCTCAACAACACTGAGCATTGAGCAGAATGCTCATTACAGTGTCCCTTTGTGGTGTTGCATGCAGGAAAGTTACCATGGAAAGTCTTCTCCTACCTCTGCTGCCTCTCACTATTGCTGAGCTGCAAGATAAGTGAGCTGTCTGGGGTTCCCCAGGTTCAAATGGGCATTTGCAGTCACATGCATAAATTATCAAGCACCTACACATATTTGTCTTGAGGACAACTAACCTGCAAAGCATTCTGCAAGTGTTCATAGAACTTTAGAATGGTTTGGGCTGGAAAGGACCTGCAAACATCATCTAGTCCAACATCTCTGTCATGGACAGGGAGAATTTTCAGGTTGTTTGGAGTCCTGTCTAACCCAACTTTGAACACTTGGAGTGACAGTGTATACACATAATCACTGGGCAGCCTGTTCCTCTGTCACACCTTCCTCATAGCGAAGAATTTCTTGCTTACAACTAATCTAAGTCTGCCCTGTTTTGGTTTAAAGCCATTACCCCTTTTACTCTTATAACACACCCTGGTAAATAGTATTATTCCCTCTTTCTTACAAGCCATCCTTTAATATTGAACGGCCATGACTGTCTCAACCATCTTCTGCGCATAAAAGGTTTTAAAGAAGTTTCTGATACAAGCTCACCATGCACAGAGGATGCACAGCTCCATCAAACAGAAGCAGCCATGTCTCTCTCTTTTCATTTACAGATTCAGGGATTCCTATTTCGATGGAGCTCCGCCTGGTCAACGGTTCAACTCGCTGCAATGGCAGAGTCGAGGTCTTTCACAACGACACTTGGGCAGCTTTGTGTGATGATGGCTGGGGGATGGCTGAGGCTCAAGTGGTGTGCAGGCAGCTGGGCTGTGGTGAAGCACTGTTCGCTCCTGTTGGGTCTCGTTTTGGGCAAGGATCTGGACAGATGTGGCCAGGCAACATAAACTGCACAGGCTCAGAAAGTGCCCTCTTTACATGCAGAACAAGACAATGGAACAAAAGCACATGTCATCCTTGGACATCAGCTGGTGTGGTGTGTGCAGGTAACTACCTTGGGAATGACATGGGAGGAGTGATGCTTGGTTCATCACCTTAATTCTCTGCCTTTGCAGCAGATAATGTGCCCTTTTTGTGGCTTCCATATTGTCAAGGGACATTTGCAGGTTGGTGATACTCTGGCTGTTCCCCTTGGCATGGCTGCAATGGGAAGTTTCAGCTTCCAGACTCTTGCCCCTCTGCCAGAAGGTGCTGGGGTCTCAGGCATCCTTTTCATGAGCCTAATGTCATAATCCTGATGCCATTAAATGAAATGATCAGCTCCAGTGACATGCTAATCTTTACATGCTGAGAAACCACTTGTGGATTGCAGGGTGCCAACTCTTCTCCCCTTTTTACTCTTTTGTTCATTGCAGAGGGTGAGCAGATCCGGCTAGTGAATTATAGGAACCGCTGTGCTGGCAGGGTTGAGATCTTACACAACAAGCGTTGGGGAACTGTGTGTGACAAGAACTGGGATTTGCTGGATGCCAATGTGGTATGCAGGCAGCTGGGCTGTGGAAGAGCACTGTCAGCCCCTGGACAGGCTCAGTTTGGCCAAGGGTCTGGAATCGTGTGGCTGGATGGGATGAATTGCACAGGGTCTGAGTACTCACTGTCTGCCTGCTTGGCCAAGCCATGGGGAATCAATACTTGTGACCACTGGGCAGATGCTGGTGTGGTGTGCTCAGGTGGGTGTTGCTTCTCCTGCATTTCACTTCTGAAACAAGTCAGGGGGCTTGGTGGAAGATGTGGGAACAGCTGGTCCATGCCTCATGCAAAGCTGAGCTGGGACCCAGCTTCAGCATCATTAGTCAATATGGTCTCCATAAACTTGTGCTGTAGCTGGTGAATGATTAGGGTCTCTTCCTCTCATGCCAAAGTGTTTATTTAGGAAGATGGGAGGAATTCCAGCAGGCAACCTTCCTTATTAACCCTTGAGACTGACCATGTCCAACAACAGTAAGAATAATACCAAGGAGGAAAGTCTGGTGCAAAGTTTTCATGGTGGGAGTGGGGCTGACAACTTACACAGTGCAAGCTGTGGGAGCAGTACTGTGTTGCACAGAGAAGCTCTTCTATTCTCCCCTCCTCCTTGCCTTTTAGTGACTGGAAGAAGAGCCAGAAGCTTATTTGTAAGCAGATAAACATGGAAGGAATTCTGTAGAAGGGATTTATGGAAGAAAATTTCCAGCATTTATAACACTCTTGGATATTTGCAGACTCGATCATCCCAGAGCCTGCTCATCTCCGACTGGTGAATGGCTCACATCGCTGTGCTGGCCGAGTTGAGGTGTTTCACGAGGAGATGTGGGGAGCTGTGTGTGACCGTGGCTGGGATAAAAAGGATGCTGAGGTTGTGTGCCGGCAGCTGGGCTGTGGGACAGCACTGTCGGCCTCAGGTGAAGCACACTTGGATGCTGGATCTCAGCGCGTGTGGTTGGAGAATGTGAGCTGCGAGGGAACAGAACTATCTCTTACAAAATGCAGAGCGAGCCCATGGGGAAAGAGCAGCTGCAGTCATGGAAAGCATGCTAGCGTTGTGTGCTCAGGTGGGTTTCAGTGAGTAGGACTGGGCTGGGATACACTAGCTATTCCAATATGGTCAGGTCCCCTTCCACCATTCCACTGGATGGAAGATGGCTACTGTTGGAAGCAGATAATCTTCAAGGTCCCTTTCAATTCAAGCCATTCTCCGATTCTCTGATTCTGTGATTTATCCAACTTTGTGCTGGAGCAAATATTCTCAGATCCTTAAACAAGTGCCTCCACAGTGCTGTGGATTCAGAGGCAATGTAACCACAACACTCTGCACAGCATTGCCAATGAGAATGAACATTCCTAATCTTTCTCCACAGAAACTGAATGGATGTAAAGTGTTTGACTGAGTTGTTTCTCTGCTTGCAGGCTCGGTTGTTTCCAGTTTTGCCCCAGTTCGACTGGTGGATGGCCCAGGTCGCTGTGCTGGGAGACTGGAAGTGTTTCACAATGGGCAATGGGGAACGGTGTGCGATGACAGCTGGGAGTTCGCAGATGCTGCAGTGGTTTGCCGGCAGCTGGACTGTGGGGTGGTGATATCAGCTCCACCAAGGGCTTTCTATGGGCAAGGACAGGAACTCATGTGGCTGGATGACGTCAACTGCACGGGGACAGAAGCTGCCCTCTCTGAATGCAACTTCAAAGGATGGGGTATCCACAACTGTTATCATCATGAAGTTGCCAGTGTGGTGTGCTCAGGTAACCAGTGTCCATCAGACAGCAGCAAGCATTCCCGAGGCTTGAATTGGTGATTCCATGTGATTGTAAGGGCCTATGATTCAAGAACAATTTGCAGCCAGTACGGAGACCTTTGAAATCAGTCCCTCATCATCCACCTTTGGATGGAGGACAGCACCTATACTCAGATAAAGCATAGGAAAATTAAATGGTTATAGTCCATTTGTACTGGAATCTCCACTCTGGAGTGCTTTTGATTGGTGCCATTTAGCACAATTCTGGCAGCTAGCATTATCCAGAGATGATTTTCATCTGTCAAATAGCCTAAACTATACTGGATTTTAGTCCAACCAAGCCCATTCTAAGCAAGTCTTGGGCACCAACATCTCCTTTTTTAATTTCTTTTTTCTTTCTTTCTTTCTTTTTTTTTTTCCTCATCTAATTGGCATCACATCTAAAAGTCTTCCCCATCTCTCACTGTCAGTGCATCCTTGACCCTCAAAGCTACTCACCCTCTTGTGCAGATGCATTTCAGGCAGCTCAAGGTTTCACAGAGCAGAAGGTATCCCCTTACATGTTTATTCTTTCTGATGTTGCAGGATCAGGCATTTCTGACCTCACAGATCTCCGCCTGGTGAATGGCTCTGATAAATGCTCAGGAAGGCTTGAAGTTTTTCATGACCAGCGCTGGGGAACCGTCTGTGCTGATGGCTGGGGCCTGGCTGAAGCTTATGTGGTTTGCAGGCAACTGGGCTGTGGGACAGCACACTCTGCCTCAAGCTCTTCCCAATTTGGAGAAGGACCTCGTCTGATCTGGGTTGATGCTGTGGAATGCACAGGGATGGAGCGAGCCCTCTTTGAATGCAAAGTCAAGCTCTGGGGAGCCCAGAGCTGCAAGTCCAAGGGATATGCGAGTGTCGTGTGCTCTGGGGCTGTAGGTCAGTGTTGGTGAGTCAGGTATCAGCCTTCTCCTTATGAGGTCATGCCACTTGTCCCTGTAAATTCACCATTTAACTTCTCCTTATCTTGTGTGAACCACTGCTTCTTTCTACAGACCCACCAGGGAGCACAAAATGTTTTTCTTTTAGAGGGCTTACAGAAGGGGAAGTCCTTGGAAATCCCAAACCTGGGATCCCCAGAAATCCTAAGCCTGTAAGACACAGCCTTTCTTCAAGTGACCATCATGAAATCATAGAATCATTTAGGTTGGAAAAGACCTCTAAGGTCATCAAGTCCAACCGTTAACCTAGCACTGCCAAGTCTACCACTAAACTCTGTTCCTGAGCATTACATTTACTCCATCTTTTAAATATCCCTGGGGATGGAGACTCAACTCCTTCCCTGGGCAGCCTGTTACAATGCTTCACAACCCTTTCAGTAGAGAAATTGTTTCTAATATCTAAATTCAACCTTTCTTGGTATAACTTAAAGTTATATCTCTTGTCTTATCACTTGTTGCCTGGGAGAAAACACAAGGAGTCCTGATGCTGCAGGGCTGTATGTCCAGGCAGCTACTCTGCTTGTTTTTCCAGTCACTATTCCTCAGCCATGCTACTCTACAGTCCCTGGAAAGTCCCTTCTTTTTGCCACACTATTCCTTGCATGTGCAATTACCTTCAGTAATTAACGTCTTTCTCCTCTTCTCCCAAGCAGCATGCTCACTCTTGGCAAAAATGAAGCAGAGAAGTGGTGCATGTATTGAGGGCAGGCAGAGGGCTGCTTTTGTGTAATACTTTTATCTGAGTGATTGGTGGCTTTCTGCATTGATGTTTGCCTTTGCACGAACTGCTGCAGTTTACCCTGGGTGAAGATATGGCCCTGTCTGGCAAACTGGGACAGAAACTGATGAAAGAGAGCACCATATCAGGCATGCAGGAAACGTCTGTGTTTCTATCAGGGTTATACTCTCAATAACACCCAGACTTTCTCATTGGTAGATTCAGGAACAGGACAGGGGAAGCCAGCTTGCACCTTGTACATGGACCCTCCATGAAGGGTGGTGGTGAATTAGCTGGAGCTACCAGTGAAGCAGACACTTTATGTAGCATAAGCAGATTGTTTCACTACAGTCCTCACTTGTCTGCTGTGATTGATGCTGACATTTCAGCATGCATGCTGAGGAGAAGATAAACATTATTTTCATGCTGCTAGGACTCTGTCTGCTGCTGGTGCATAAGGTGGTGTGGATGTAGCACTCCCAACCATCTCAGCACCTGTGTATCTACAGCCTAGAGACTCTAGATTTGATCTTTTCCCATAAAGCATGACTTCAGTCTCAATTACGTGGCAAGGACTTGGCCAGTATGTAAGGCATGGGCAAAACACTCTTGATCCAAAGATTATTCATGCATGCAAAATTACAAAGCAAGAATACTTGCAAGATCGCAGGATGGAGAGGTCCACCATGTTGCTGGCAACCAGAAAGGCAGGAATTAGTGGCCAGGATCTAATCTCACCCTGATTATGTTTTCAGACATAGACCTGCGGAGCCCAGAAGCCATACGACTGGTGAGTGGCCCACACCGCTGCTCTGGACGGGTGGAGGTGTTTCACAGTCAGCAGTGGGGGACAGTGTGCCATGATGACTGGGATCTGAAAGATGCCAATGTGGTGTGCCGGCAGCTGGACTGTGGAACAGCAGTGTCAGCTGTGAGGCTATCTTCATTTGGGCAAGGCTCTGGCCCCATCTGGCTAGAAGGAGTGAGATGTCTTGGGACGGAAGCTACCCTCACTGAATGCCCAGTCAAGCCTAGAGGACTCCATAGTTGCAGCCATTTGGAAGATGCTGGTGTTGTGTGCTCAGGTAATCATCATTGAGTGCTCTCTTTGCAGATGGATCAAGGCCATGATCCAAGCTGAGGGTTGGGAACAGTATGAGGGCAAGATGCCCAATAATTCTTGTGTCCAGGACTTCTCAGACTAAACCATGTCCACTTGTAGCTAGCTAATACTTGTCTTGGAAGAGAAACCTCAATAGATATATCACTGTGGTGGTCAGCAGCCAGGAAAGCACAAAGAACTAATAGAAAAATGTCCTTTGCCACTTCCTCTAGTGCAAGAAATAGGTAACCATTAAGTGAACCTAGGTCATGCAACTTATTGCATCAGCACCACATAGGCAGACTACACGGATGTTCATCCTTCTCCAGCTCATTAGAATCATAGAATCACAAGGTTGGAAAGGACCTACAAGATCATCTAGTCCAACCATCCTCCTGTTACAGTAGCTACAACAAATCACCAAACCATATCTCATAGCTCTTCATCCAGACACCTCTTGAACACTGCCAGGGACAGCGACTCCACCACCTCCCTAGGCAGCCATTCCAGTGCCTGATCACTTTCTGAGAGAAAAAGTTCTTTCTTATGTCTAGTCTAAACCTCTTCTGGTACAACTCACAGACATTTCCTTGGGTAAATGATGGGTAGATTTTATGGTATATGAGCATAACCTTTCTAATGCCTATTTCTGTGTGTTTTTCAGGCTCAAGGATTTCCAATATTTCCGCACTTCGGCTGGTGGATGGTTTGAGTGAGTGTGCCGGGAGAGTGGAGGTGAAATACAACAATGAGTGGGGGACAGTATGTGACGACTTCTGGGACATGAGTGATGCTGCGGTGGTGTGCCGGCAGCTGGGATGCGGGACTGCGCTGTCAGCCCCAGGATCGGCTCGGTTTGGGTGGGGATACAGCCGCATCTGGCTGGATGATGTAAGCTGCACAGGGGAGGAAAATGATATCTCACAGTGCGCAGCTAAGACTTGGGGTGTCCACAATTGCCATCACGGAGAAGATGCTGGTGTGGTGTGCTCAGGTGAGACTTGGGGTCGTCAGGAGGCAGGGCTTGTAAAAAAGATTGAGAAAGACATTTTACCAGGGCTCATAGTGATGGGGCAATGGTTCTAAACTAAAAGAGAATAGATTTAGGTGGAATAGAAGGAAGAAATTTTGTTATGTTGAGGGTGGTGAGGCACTGGAACAAGCTGCCCAGTGAAGTTGTGGATGCCCCATCATTGGAAATGTCCAGTTGGGTTGGATTCATTCTTAAACAAATTGCTCTAGAGAAAAATGTTCCTGCAGGGGACTAGATGATGTTTATGGGTCTCCTCTAAGCCAGAACAATCTCATGGCTCTCTCCAGAGGGAATGCTGTGCATGGGGCAGGCTTAGGAATACTCCATTTGCAGACTTCTCCTATTTGCATCTCCTGCTCTTGGAGCCCCCATGCAGCGTCTCTAAGCCAAACTTCATACCTGGCAAAATCTGGAGTTTACTCCTGTGATTAATCAGCAGTGTCTAGCCACGGAAAATCCTTTTGTCTTTAATGTTCTAATGCAGGTGCTAACCTGCTGCTTATGTGGGATGCATGTGGATGAGATGGGATGGGACTGAAAGGAGGTGTTCTGCAATGATGCATGCATGAATTTCCTTGGGGTGTCTGGAAATGCAGGAAACTTGAGCTCAGTTGATGTACGGCTGGTGAACGGTCCCAGCCGCTGCGCCGGGAGAGTGGAGGTCCTGCACAACGGGCAGTGGGGGACGGTGTGTGATGATGGCTGGGACCTGAACGATGCCAAGGTGGTGTGCAGGCAGTTGGGCTGCGGAACAGTGATGTCAGCTCCGGGCAGGGCTCACTTTGGGCAAGGCACTGGGTACATCTGGCTGGACGACGTGAGCTGCACTGGGATCGAGGATGCACTCCCACATTGCCAAGCCCGTCCATGGGGACAGAATAATTGCAATCACAGAGAAGATGCTGGTGTAGTCTGCTTAGGTAAGTCCTGCAACATGGGGCCAGCACTGTGTTCAAGGATCTTGGAGTTCATAGAAGGCTCTGCACTCTTGAAGGCAATGCAAAGGCTCTTTTGCCCCACTGCCAGGATTCACAGGACTGCTCCCTACAGGGACAGGACCTGCTCTGGATTTGAGCCAGCAGTGTGTGCTTGCAGCTCAGAAAGGCAGTTGTATCCTGGGCTGCATAACAAGAAATGTGGTCAGCACGGTGAGGGAGGGGATTGTTCCCCTCTACTATGCTTCTGTGAGACTCTACATACAGTGCTGCATCCAGGTCTGGAGTCCCCAGCACAATAAGTACATGGACCTGATAGAGTCTAGAGAAGATCATGAGGATGCTCAGAGGGTTGGTGCCTAGTCTACAACAACAGGCTGACAGAATTGAGGTTGTTTAGCCTGGAGAAACGCTCCACGGCAACCTCACTGCAGCCCACTAATACATAAAGGAGGCTTCTAAGAAGACAAAGAAAACTTATTTTCCAGAGCCTGCAGTGGCAGGACAAGTAGTAGTGGATTTAAACTAAGAGGGGAGATTTAGATGGGATATAAGGAAGACATTTTTCATGATGGGAGTAATGAGGCACTGGAACAGGTTGCCCAGAGAAGCTGTGGATGCCCTATCCCTGGAAGTGTTTAAAGACAGTTTGGATAAGGGCTTTGAGCAACTTGCTCTAGTGAGAAATGTTCCTGTTTATGTCAAGGATGTTGGATTAGGTGACGCTGAGGGTCCCTTCCAACCCCAAACATTCAGTGATTCTATGATTCCATAATCCTATGACTATGAATCATGGTTCTACAATTCTTATGGTTCTACGATTCTTATTGTTCTACGATTCTTATGGTTCTATGATTCTTATGGTTCTATGATTCTTATGGTTCTACAATTCTATGGTTCTAAGATTCTTATGGTTCTAAGACTCTTATGGTTCTATGATTCTATGATTCTTATGGTCCTATGATTCTTATGGTTCTACGATTCTTATGGTTCTACAATTCTTATTGTTATAAGATTCTTATGGTTCTATGATTCTTATGGTTCTATGATTCTATGGTTCTATGATTCTATGGTTCTATGGTTCTATGGTTCTATGGTTCTATGGCTCTATGACTCTATGGTTCTATGATTCTATGGTTCTATGGTTCTATGATTCTATGGTTCTACGATTCTATGGTTCTAAGATTCTTATGGTTCTATGATTCCATGATTCTTATGGTTCTATGATTCCATGGTTCTTATGGTTCTATGATTCCTATGGTTTTACAATTCTATGATACTTATGGTTCTGTGATACTATGATCCCATGATTCTACAGTTCTATTATCCAATAACCATCACTATGCCCAACATCATGACTAACTCCAAAACTGGGTTGTAATTAACCCCAAGCCCAACATCTTTGCCCCTAAAGGATGGATTAATCTTAAAGGATGGGACCTATTATTCCAGCAGAGCAGCACAGGATGCAGCCCAGAGATAGACAGTTGCCTGGACTCTTCTACTGCTGTGTACACCCATGTAGTGAGCTCCACAGCGAGTTTACTTTTCTCTACATGAAAAGACAAAGATAGGAATTGTGGAAGTAGGGACAGACATGAATATCTCCAGGGGCTTATCCCAGATTGTGTTTTCAGTGACAGACACCACAAAAACCAACTCCCTGCGGCTAATGAGTGGCCCCAACCGCTGCGCTGGGAGAGTGGAGGTGCTGCATGATGGGCAGTGGGGCACGGTGTGCGATGATGGCTGGAACCTCCAGGCTGCCACTGTAGTGTGTCGACAGCTGAACTGCGGCAGAGCTGAGTCAGCCCCCAGTGGTGCTCGCTTTGGGCAAGGCACTGGTCATATCTGGCTGGATGATGTGAACTGTGCTGGGACTGAGGATGCCCTTCATGAGTGCCGAGCCCGTCCATGGGGAATGAATAACTGCAACCACAGAGAAGATGCTGGCGTGGTCTGCTCAGGTCAGTTGAGTCCTGCAAAACAGGGTTCCACTGGGGTCAAGTTGGTGATGGGGCCTGTCCTGCATCTCTCTTCCTTCATGGTGATGCTGCAGCAGGCCGATCCTGGATCTGGGGGTTTTTTTTTGTTGTTTTTTTGGGTTTTTTTGAGGGGTTGAGAAAGGAGTGCAGGATTTTCCTGGAGGGTTTATCACCCCTATCACGTTTTCAGACTCACAATTAGAGATTAAAGCCAAAGTGCGGCTGGTGGATGGTCCACACCGCTGTGCCGGGAGGTTGGAGGTGTTTCAGAACGAGAGATGGGGGACTGTGTGTGGCAACGGCTGGGACATGAATGACGCCATAGTGGTGTGCCGGCAGCTGGGCTGTGGCATTGCTCTCTCGGCTCCTGTCCAGGCTCACTTCGGCCAAGGGTCAGATCCCATCTGGATGAACAGAGTGTCCTGCATCGGGACAGAAAGTTCCATTTCAGAATGCTTGTCGTCTCCATGGGGAATCCAACTGTGCACCCACATGGATGATGCTGGCGTGGAATGCTCAGGTGAGCTATGGATGCCACATTGTTGGAGACAGGTTGATACGCAACATGCCTAGGGAGGACTAGAGTAGGATGGTGCAAGAAAAGTACAGTTTCATGACAGTGAGAAGAGCTTTTTTTTCCATTCTTATACCCATAATAACGTAAATAATGTAAAGAGAATCTTAGAGTTATCTCCCTCTCTAAGTGGTCCTTGCATACCCTACAAGGCAGTAGGATCTCAAAGGGCACTGAATCATAGAATCATACATAATGATTGATGTTGGAAGACATCTCTGGACACTACCTTGTCCAATCTGACCACTCAAGTAGGTCCACTCAGAGTAGGTTGCCCATGTTCACGGGGCTTTTCATGGAATCATAGAATCATGGAATTGCTTGAGTTGGAAGGGATGTTATAGACCATCTAGTTCCAGCCCTCTACCATGGGTAGGGTTGCCACCCAATAATCAGGTTGCCCAGGGCCCCGTACAACCTGGCCTTGAACTCCTCAAGGGATGGAACATCCACAAACATTCTGGCCAACCTGTTCCAGAGCTCAGCCACCTGAATGATTCCAAAGGATCATCCTTTAAACATGAAGGTGTCTGCATGCTACAGACAGGTGGACACCTCACTCCTGCACATGCTGAGGCAGATCGTGGTCAAGCTCTCCCTTGGATGTCTTTCCCCACCTCACTAGTGCTGATGCATGGTCTCCCCACCACATTTTGCAGTGTTGTCAGATGACACATCTACTCTTCGCCTGGTGAATGGCCCTCATCGCTGTTCTGGTAGAGTTGAGGTGTTTCACAACCAGCAATGGGGAACTGTTTGCGATGATGGCTGGGACATGAGTGATGCCATGGTGGTGTGCAGACAGTTGGGCTGTGGGGAAGCGCTGTCAGCAACAACACGAGCTTCCTTTGGACAAGGGGTGGATCCCATCTGGCTGGATAGAGTTGCTTGCACTGGGAGAGAAAATGCTCTCATACAGTGCAGGGCCAGACCCTGGGGAGTCAACGTCTGCACACATGAAGAAGATGCTGGTGTTGTGTGCTCAGGTGATGCTTATACTCACAGATATGGGGCTCCTGAATAACATGGTTTGGATTTCCCTTACCCAAAAGCATGTTCTCATGACCCTCTGGTGAAGAACCTTTTCCTAGCACCCAACCTGACCCTCCCAATGCAGCTCCATGCCATTCCATAAGGTCCTGTCACTGTCACTAGAGAGCAGAGATCGGTGTCTGCCCCTGCTCTCCTTCCATGAGGAAGCTGCAGGCTGCCAGGAAGCCTCTCCTCTGTCTACTCTTGGCTGAACAAACCAAGGGAACTCATATGTTTTGCCCTCTAGACCTTTCACCAGCTTTCTTCCCCACCTGGGCACATATTTATTTTTATATTTGTTCTGATCTAACTTCAGTTTTTGTAGATAAATGTGTAGGAAGTTGGTATCCTTTTGTGCTTTGGGCTACACTGAGACTGTCTGAGACATGTAGGACCCTAGAGGAACAGTAAGGTACTGTCAAAGGAATTTATTTCCATCCCTACAGGGTACTGAGTCAGGAGGCTGAAGGTAGGCATCGGTGCATGTCACTGCAGGCATGCCAGGAGAGGGTGTGCCTACTTCCATGGCCAGGCATCTGCCCTAAGTTTACAGTCTGGTCACTATTCACCATGTCCTTGCCCTTGCTACTGCCAGAAAGTTTCCCTGGAAAGCTGTTCCTATAACACTGCATTACCCACCTCTGCTTGTAGACAGAAATACTACAGTGGAGGCAGCAGAAATCCGCCTCGTGAATGGCCCCAGTCGCTGTGCTGGGAGAGTGGAGGTGCTGCATGATGGACAATGGGGCACGGTCTGCGACGACGACTGGAACATCCAGGCTGCCACTGTGGTGTGTCGACAGCTGAACTGCGGCAGAGCTGAGTCAGCCTCCAGGGGGGCTCGCTTTGGGCAAGGCACTGGTCATATCTGGCTGGATGATGTGAACTGTGCTGGGACTGAGGATGCCCTTCACGAGTGCCGAGCCCGTCCATGGGGAATGAATAACTGCAACCACAGAGAAGATGCTGGCGTGGTCTGCTCAGGTCAGTTGAGTTCTGCAAAACAGGACAATCTCTTCTTGGCTGGATTTATCTCCAGTCCAGCCCAGGTCACCATGCAAAGCAGACACTGAGCCCTGTGCCAGGCCGAGGAAGCCAAGATACTCAGTTCATAGCCAACAAATAGAAAGCACACATGGCACCAAGTGAATCTAACATGGGTCTCACCACTCATCTTAACTTGGTTCTCTGGAGGGTCTGACTCCTCATCCTAACCAGACAGGTCTCCATTGGCACTTCTATCTGCTTCACATAATTTCATGGAGATGACACCAACACTGTAGGGTATGAAGCTGGAACTAAACCCTACCTCCATAGCCATGTGAGATAAATTCCTCAGAAAGGGTTGAGGGGTTTATCCTTATTTTGAGCTGAGACAGAGCTGGTTTTCTTCATAGTGTCTGCTATGGTGCTATGCTTTTGCGGGGAGAAAAACCACACATACATTTCTAGATATTGCTGAGTAGTTCTATACAGAGTCAAGGATGTTTTAGTTTTCTCAGCTTCTTGTACTGTCCTGCCAATGAAGAGCTGGAGGGGCACAAGGAGCTGGGAGGGAGCAGAGGCATGACAGCTGACCTCAACTGGCCAAAAGGATATTCCATACTGTATGGAATCATGGAAAGTCTGGAAAAGGTGGGAGTTCATCAGGCTTCCTTCCACTGCTCTGGGACTGGCTGGGTATCAGTTGGTGGGTGATGGGCAATTGCTTGTGCATCACCTGTTACATACAAGTTTGTCAAGGCCAATATCCATTTTTTTCCCCCCTCTTCTTTTTTTCTATCTTCATAAACAGTTCTTATCTCAACCCACAAGTTCTACTTTGTATTTTCCCTAATTTCTCCATCCCACTTAGAAGTGGGGGTGGGAGGACGAGTGACTATGTGTGGTGCTTAGCACACCTTCAGCCAGGGGGAACCTTAGCTATTGGAACTTCCTTCTTCCTTTTTTTTTCTTTTTTTTTTTTTTTTCAGTGATGCAAAGTGACAGATGACAGATACCTTATTTTCTCTTCAACAGAAAACAGCACGTCTCCCCTTGCAGATGACTCCAACACAACAGAAGAAACGCAGATCCGATTGGTGAATGGCCCGAATCGATGTGCTGGCAGAGTGGAGGTGTTTCACAGTGGGCAATGGGGAACAGTGTGTGATGACAGCTGGAATTTAAGGAGTGCTAAGGTGGTGTGTCGGCAGCTGGGCTGTGGCACAGCGATATCAGCTCCAGGCAAGGCTCACTTTGGACGAGGGTCTGATGTCATCTGGCTGGACGATGTGGAGTGCAGTGGTACTGAAGCCAGCCTCTCCCAGTGCAGACTGAATAACTGGGGAAACCATAACTGCAACCATGAGGAAGACGCAGCAGTGGTGTGCTCAGGTGATCATGGGGATGATGCTGGAAGCATGCTCAGGGACACAGAGGTTCTGCACAAGCTTTTCTTGCTTGTGCAAGATGTAGTCAGCTCTGACTTGGTCCCACAGTACCACATTATATGCAGACGTGTCAGATGATGATGTTCTTGAAAGGGGGAATTCATGCATGGTAGAGGTACAGTGACCATAGGTAGCATATTGCATCTCTGTCTATATCTGCTGGAGTGCATGGGCATGCAACGCTCACATACCTTGCACAACCCTTAGTCACTCAGTCCTCTTGCTGCTTGAGGAGCTCACATCACACCCTCTACTCTTCCCTGCAGGCACCAACCCCTTCCAGGTGAGGCTGAGGGACAGCTCAAGCCCCTGTGCAGGGCATGTGGAGGTCCGGTACAATACCACCTGGTACAGCATCTGTGACAAAAGCTGGAGCTCACTGGAGGCAGAGGTGGTCTGCAAGCAGCTGGGCTGTGGACCAGCACAGACTGAAAACGCAGGAATCCGGGTCGGCCAGAATCACAACTATGTCTTTCTGGAGGGTCTGCAATGCCGTGGTGCTGAGACACTCCTCCTGGAGTGCCAGCAGAACAAGATTGGCCCGGGGGCCTGCCAGCATGGCGTGGCAGCTGGTGTGGTGTGCACAGAGCCAAGAGGTGAGTGCCAAAACCCACCATCTGCAGCAGTGGGGAGAGCAGCCCAAGGGCTGGATGCAGCCCTTTCACTTCAAAAGGAGAGGTATAAATGTTGTGGAACATGCCTGTCAGAGCAAGCTTTTCCTTGGTGGACACTGTTTTCTACAAAAAATGAACCCAATTATCACTGGTTGGAGCATCAGAAATGCTTTTCTGATCTTAGAAGAAGCTAGTCTGTCCAGTTTCCTCTTGCAGCTCAGACTTCTCAGCCCTCGAGGACTCTCTGTGCTCTCCTGGCAGCTTTTCTTAAATAGCATAGAGCAGGAATGATGGATGGGGGTCAGATGTAAGGTCTTGTAAGATTACCAGCACAGCAGGACAGAGGAATGTGAAAGCTTTCTCAAAGCCTAATGCCTATCAGATACCCAGGGAGATTATTTTAGGTGAGGTACAAACCACACAAAGGGCAGGCACCACAGCATCACAGGCAGCACAAACTGGATCAGAAAGGGATTAATTGTGGGTTGATACAAAATCTAAGGAAAGCCCTTCTTGGTCACCAAAATGCTGGGGTCTGAGGCTGTTTGGTGTCAGATTTTCTCCCATCTCTGTTCCTGGCTGAAAGTGGAATTCTGATCTGGATTCTCCCTGCAGGTTCTTCATCATCCTGCTCTGCATTGGTAACACTGCTCACCCTGATGGTGATAGTGAGTGGGGTCCTGCTGTGGCTCTACCTGAAGAGCAGTTACGCTGGAGCAGCCCAAGCTGCAGGTGGGTCCCCTCACTTTAGTTCAAGGTCCCTGTCAACCATCCTGAGACAGAATGTGATCTAAGCTGATGCAGCACATAGAGATGGGTTTACGTTTAGGCTCCCAAACCAATAACATCGGCATGTTCCTACCTCTATTTGCTCTGCAGACCTTAGACGTCCCAGGGAGCAAGGTGCCTTTGCAATGCCCTTCCAGACTGGAGGAGCCATTTACCAACCATCTGAAGGACAGTTCCACAAGGATACTGATACAGAGACAACTGAGCTCATCAGAGAAGATGCTCTCTTGTGATGCTGGCACAATCCCTCCTGCAGAAGCAGCACTATCAGCCCACACTGTGGGGTCATCAGCCAAGCTCATTCCTCTATTCCTCCTGCATCGCATTCATCAGAGCAAATGCTTTTTCCCTTAAGCTCCTGCAGAACTGCAAGAAGCCCTCATGCTTTCGAGGAGACTGCAAAGCACCAGCTGATGGGCTGGACATTTATAAGACAGTCAGTACCAATGACTTATACTCAGCCCCAAAACAGCTGTCCAAAGTCTTCTGAACGTTATTTGATCTAGGCCAACTTCAGAGGTTTCCTGATGGCATGCACCAGACAGTAGGACAGCCTGGTGGCCATGCAGCCTAACATCAGGCTGAGCACAGTAGCAGGGAAGCTGAAACAGGACTAAAACTGCTAACAATTTAAAGGAGAAGAGTGCCCCCTACCCTTCCAGCTGCGATGAGCATGAGCTCTGTGCTCCTCTGCAGGGGAGCCAGACAGGGCTGCCTGCTGCCTCCGGCACTGGGTGGCTTCCCTTGACCTAACAAACATAGGCAAACCTCAATTTCTTGGCTATCCCAGGCACAAGATCGTATTCTTGGCTGAGCTAATAGTAGTATTGCCACCAGGTCAAGAAGCAATCCTACCCCTCTGTTTAGCACTGGTGGGGCTGCACCTGGAGTGCTGGATCCAGTTACGGGTCCACTAATACTAGAAAGACATGGACACACTAGAAAGAGTCTAGCGGCACTCAAAAAGGAAGATGTATGAACAAATCCAGGTGTGTACCTGCAAAGGTGCTTTCACAGACACAGAGTGCCCAGTGTGAAAAAACTCAGCTCCAGAAGACATCTGGGACGACCAAGGATAATGTCTCAAATACAACAAGTGCTTCCAAGCAATGGTCTATTGACTATGAATTGTTTAGAGCACTGTCTCAGGTGTTCCAATTAGGCAGCACAAACACTGTGAACTAAGGCAGGTAGAGCCTTCTGTGAAATCCTTAGAGATTTCTGCACTTTGTGGGACATAAAATGGGATCGGGTTACCAAGGGTGACTGGGTACAGAGAGGGAGAAAACATGGTAACACTATGCTTCTTTCAGTCTTCCCAGCTCAAGGCAATATGGGTAGGTTGTTCCTGAACACGTCCAGTCCTACCTCCAACTTTGGAGGGGCTGGTTTCTTTCTAATGCTCATCAGTGCTAATCTGTCTACCAGCTATTTTCACTATTTACAATAGATTACAAACCATATACAGCCAAATAAATTCCTCTTGCCTTACTGCCTTCATTACTTAGACAAATAATGAAGAACAGTGATCTAGAGCAGCATGCAGATACTGGACAGCTACACAGACATGCTATGGGTGCTGCATCTACAAATACAGTGACTGGTTAAGGGACTGAGACACATTAATCAACTGTAACTAAAGGAGGACAGTTCATGGACAAACTCGGTGTCCTTTTTAAATCAAAGCCCTGACATTAGGAGCAATAAGAAAATAATAAACCCCAAGCAAACCTTCTGACACTGGCTTTTCAATCCAAGTAACCTCTCCTCTAGATTTCACATGAAAGCAAACATGATGTCATCACCTGAAGGGTCTGCAGGATATCCAGCTGGCACAGAACCAGAAATAATTTCCTCCAGCAGAAAGGCCATTAGTTTCCCTGTTAACTACTGAGCTGTTAGTTATGCTGTCATCACCTGGTGATGTGTGAATGCAGCATGTGAGAAAAACTTTAATTTAGAAACAAGTGTTTGTTAATAGCCATTCTGGAGATTAAATCACCAGAAAGAAATCTTTCTGAGCTACCATGAGAGCACAGCCCAGTGAGCACCAAACCAGCGACACCTGAGATGCCTTCAGGAACCCCAGACACTGGCATGTGGGATAGAGTCTGTAAAAAGAAAAGGAGCTGGATACCCCAGCTCATTTTTAATGGCCCTAGCAGTTAATTCAACTCCAGGTCTCCATTGATAGCTTGTAAGGCTTGATGTGCTCAATTCAGCTCCACCTACCCAGGCAGCAAATGGCACTGGAGTTATTTTTAGGTGTATGACACAGAAGGGATCTGGCATATACTGCAGTTACAGATGCCCTGCAGAAACATTACAGGCAGCCCCACAGCATGTGCACTCTGGTGCAGGTGATGAACCCCCCACAAGAATAGGCTGTTATGGAACATCTGGGCTGAATCCTGGGGATGGGGAAACATGGATACAGCATGAAGATATGGAGTCTGCGCTGGCATTTCATGAATGTCTATTCCTAGGAAGATGTGTCTCCACTTTAAAGCAATGACTGGGCACAGGTTGTTGCAGCAAGTTCCATCTTCAGACTTTGATCTCCACCTTGTTACTAGGAAAATGCATGGGTCATCAGGGCTGTGAATGCGAATGCATAAAGCACTGAGTATGTTGCACACAGGCTCAGTAGCAACTGGTGAACCAGTCACCAGGATCACCTCAAAAGCCCAAAAGGCAAGCAAGGATTTAAAAGTAGCCTTAAACTAGCAATGATACAAGAGACATCATTAAATAACCATCCTTTAATTAGTGTGCAGAGTGCAGAGGAGTGTACACCTGCTTTCAAACCGTACAAAATGGGGACAGGGTAGGACTGGGATCATGATGAGTCTGAGGGTTGGCACCTCCAGTCCCACAGACTCAGTGTGCAAGAAGGTGACCATGACACCAGGTCCCTCCAAACGGCTCAGATGTGAGGATGGGGCTCTGCTGGTGCCCCCACAAGGGACTTGGGTGTTGCTTTTGCAAGAAAAGGTCTACACACCACCCTTTGCCCAGCAGCAGCTATCAGTCAAAGAGAACAAATTCAGATTTCAGCAGCAGCTCAGGTGGCTCTAGATCTGGGGCTGCCACTGGGGATGTACTGTATAGAAACAAAGAAGACCTAAGGCTGGTTTTCTTCTTTCCTCTTCCTTATAAAGATCCTGCAAACAATTTGTGTATCCCCCCCCCCCCCTTTTCTGCTTCCTACCAGCCTCACCAGAACCATGGCATAAAAAAGAGGGTGTTTCCAACTTGAGATGCCAGGCTCTTTCCTCCAGAGTGGGTGAGGTGAGATAGCTCTTGTGTAGCTCAGCACCTCTTGCCTATCACCTCCAAGAGATGCTCCACAAGCAGCATAATGAGGACAGCACCCTCTCTTCCCTGCTCTGGCTCCCCAAGGTCAACCAAATATTCCCTTGTGCCTCGAGGACAAATCTTAGGAACACACAATTTGCAGCCAGCGGAATGCTGACTCTGCTTTATGCCCACTGGAAGCAGCTTTCTGTACCAGCAAAATGCCTGTGTGGGCCCTGCACAGCAGGGAAGAGGGCGCTGTTGTCATTAACCTAATCATCAGTAGCAGAGTGAAATATGGACGGGACACTTACACTCTAAAAGAAATGTGAGGTGCTTAGGCATTGCTGTTCCCAATCATACTTTACACCAATGCACTTAGTCTCCTCAAAAACTGACAGTTCTGTGTCCTCCTGCTGCAGGACTCAGTGTACCCCTATTACAAGGGATACCCAGGAGCTCCCAGCCCATGCCTTGCACTCAAGGAAAATAGCAACGTGGCTCCAAGCTTAATGCAGACATGCTGATGGAGCCTGTTACAGGGCAAGACTGAGTTATGGGAACTTACAGAGATAACTAGGCAGCTCTCCTTGAAACACTGAAGGGAGGAGAAGCATTCCTCAGTATCAGCTAAATGCAGGACTTCCTACAGTGTTGTCAGAGCTCTGGATGTCATCTCTCAGCTGCACTGCAGCCTTGGCCAGTGCAGCTTGCCTCTGCCAGCCACTATAGCACAAGACTCATAGTGCCACAAGCTTCAGTTTGTACCACCAGCAAGCCTGCAGCCAGCAGCGCCTGAGGACAGCACATTACCTCCCTGCAGGTGAGGGGACAGGAGTCTGCAGCAGCCCCAGCCTGAGGGCTCAGCAACCATCCCTGTGAGATCACTTCATTGGAAGCAGGAGAGAGCAGCGTATGTTAGGGTTTGGCAGAGAGAAGCCATGCAGCAGAGGCCCCAACAGGATGGGGGTCAGGAGAAGACCTGCAGCAGCACCCACATTTTGGCCTCCTCTCCAGATCCCCTGCACATGGCTTACTTGTGTAAGTGGGCCAGCCTGGGGCTGCGTGCATGCTTGCAGCATGCTCACTTCTTGCTTCAGGCTTCTTGGCCTCAAAACACTCATGCTGTGCACGCTACTCTTGTTCAGCCGTCACGGTGCACGCGCTGGTGCTGCAGCAGATTGGAGGGGTGAGCAAAGCCCTTGTCACAGACACTGCACTTGTAGGGGGTTTCGCCTGTGTGCACCTTCTCATGCACTGCCAGGTAGGCCAAGTCCTTGAAGAACTTGTGGCAGAAGCTGCATTTGTAGGGCCTCTCCTGGCTGTGCACGCGGTGGTGCTGCAGCAGCAAGGAGGGGCGTGCAAAGGCTTTCCCACACGCTTCGCATTTATAGGGTCGCTCCCCAGTGTGAGCCCGCTCATGGATCACGAGGTAGGACGACTGCTTGAAGGCCTTCCCGCAGGTTTTGCAGACAAAGGGTCGCTCGCCCGTGTGCACACGTTCATGGGAGGAAAGTGCATTGGACTGCTTGAAACCTTTTCCACAGAGCGGGCAGACGAAGGGGCGGTCACCCGTGTGCACACGCTCATGAACTTTGAGGCTGTGGCCGTAGGTGAACTTCTTACCGCAGACACCGCAGACGTGGGGCTTGTCATCGCAGTGCTGCCTCTGGTGTAGGAGGAGAGCATTGGAAGTGGGGAAATCCTTCCCACAATCTGCGCACTTGAAAGGTTTCTCAGTGCAGTGGGTCAGGGTGTGACGCTGCAGCTCGTAGGGTGTCTTGAAGCTCTTATCACAGCAGGCGCAGTGGAAAGGACGTTCACCTGTGTGAATGCGCCGGTGCTCCTGGAGGTTAGAAGAACGTTTGAAGCGCTTCCCACAGAGCTCGCATCGGAAGGGCCGCTCCTCTGTGTGTACCAAGCGGTGGCTCTTGAAGTCTGAGTGTCTCTTGAAGGAAGCCTCGCAGAGATCGCAGCGGAAAGGCCGCTCCTCATTGTGCACAACCTCGTGGCTGAAGAGCTCCCAAGCACGTTTGAAGGCTTTCTCACACACACCACACTGGAAGGGCTTCTCGTCCACAATCACCTCACGGATCTCAAACTCAGCGGCCCCGCTTGCCCCACGCTTCAGGTGTGGAGGCAGCACCACTGCCGCCTCCTCCAGCTCTCCCACCGTGCTGCCCAGCACCAGCTTGGCCGTGGAGTAAATGCCGTGCTCATCGATCAGTTGCACAAAATCTGGCTTGGGACGAGCATCCCCATGAAGAGGTGGCTCGGGGGAGCAAGACCGAGAAGCTTTTCCCTCCTCTTCTTCCTCTTCGCTGCTCTGTGGCAACATGGGAGCTTTCTCCAACCCATTCTCCCCAAGGTTTTTCTTCCGTCTGAAGTCACTGGACTGGCCCCAGATCAAGCGCAGCTTCTTTCCCCTTGAGGGCCCAGGCTCTTCAGATCTTTCCCCTTCTCCTGGAGACGTTGGGATCAGGCTCGTTTTGGGCTTCAGGTTCAGCCGGTGCTTCCTGCATGGCTGCAACTCCTCAGGTTCCTCTTCCACCCTTTGGCCAGGGCTTTCTGTGCCCTGTGGGATGAGAACACCACGTCCTTGCCAGCACCGTGCTGAACACTGAGGAGAACCAATCCTGTCTTGCTTCAGGGAGCCTTTCTCCATCTGTACTTGGGTTGTATCCTCCTCCGGAGCCTCTTCCTGCTCTTCATCTTCAGGTTCATCTTCAGAAATGCAGACCCGCCGCAGAGAAAATGGAGAATCAGAAGCTGGAGAAGCTGGCTGCTCTTCCATGACTCCAGATGCTGGATGCCAACTCAGACACGAATCTCTGTAAAAATAAGGAAAGGGAGAAGTAAGGCACTGGGGAGCAGAACTACAAAACAAAGGCTATGAAGACAGTGTGGAGGGAGGCAGGTCAGAGCTGAGCCCACGTGCAAGGAGTACAGAGTCTGCAAAACCTGTCAGCAATTTCAGGCTGGCAGGGAGGTGCTAGTGGTGAACAATCAAAAATACTTCTTGGAAACCTTTTAACTCATTAACCTACTGTTAGACACTGCATCAATTCACCCACATAGACCACTTCCAAGTTTACCCATGTCTACTTGACTGGGCTGAGTGGCTGAGAGCCTCACTACTATACCCAGAAGCTGGGAGTTGTACCAGCTACCAGCAGCTTCCAGGCAGGGTATGCAAAGCTCCTCAATCTGTGCTTGGTCTCACTGGGTGTCTGCACAACCCTGCATGCTGTCTGCAACAAGAAGGCACCATTCCGGATGCATTCAGAGGATGCCAGCATGTGCTGACGCCCTTAGACAAAGTCAATCCCAACTTTATCAGCTTCTGTGGATTCAACAACAGCCTGTCTACTTCCACAAGTTTATAGGGCAGTTTTCAGACTGTTTTCTTTCTTTGTACATCTCTTTCTGCTCCATGTTTCTCTGGGCTCCATCCAAACCCTTCACTACCTCCTGTTAAAGGAACTCAGGCAGAATGAGGTTTGTGACATCATTATGTGGCTTGTACAGAGAGCTAGTGTCTCCAATAAGAACAAAGTGACCTTCAGCCTCTGCAATGACCAATGAGGCTGCCAGATTTGGGGCTCAAAGTCACTGTCTCAAAGGCTCTATCAGGAGGAAAGCCTGGGGATGCAGTCACAGACACGTAGGCTGGCTTTGCTGTCCCAACCCAGATGCCACAATGAGATCAGTTTAGACCTGACTGATAAGTGAGAGAAGAAAACAAGGATGAAACATGATCAATCCCTTTGTACAGCTGTAACAACACATGAAATCACACCCTGCAAGTGCATGATGAGTAACTGTTTAAAGTGAGAAGCAATCTGCAAATAGCCAAATTTGAAAGACCCAGTTTCACCTTTAAAGTCATGAGATATCACAATAAGAGGAAGCAGTGGAGAGGATTTCAAGAGCAATCACAGGGATCAACAACCAGAGACTGATGGTGGTGCTGAATCTGTAAGAACTGATAAACTCTGGGCACAAAGATGGAACTTCAGGCAGGCTGAGCTGTAAGCAAACACAATGTTATTAATAACAGAGTGGGTCCATTAATAGTAAGAGCTTAAATGAATAAAAAGTGTTCCAGGAAACAGTGCTTATTGTCTGCTCCTCCCACCCCTGCTGGAGCTCAAGTTACAAAAAAAACCACAAAACAAAACAATTAATTCACAACAGAACTAAGTTTCAATGCAAGATTTGGCTTCACTGCCACAGAGAAAGAATGATCAGTGAGAAGGTGATACACATCTCATACATTTTTCATACACATCTGCAAACAAGAGTGTCATAAAAAGGGGAACAGGGGAAGAAGTGAGGGATAAATGAGACTGGAAATCCTAAAAGACAAAGTGAAGGAAATCCAGGTTAGTTTATGAAGGTAGCAAGTTGAAAAGAGGAGAGAACATAATTGTTAATTAAATGATGAAGAGAAAATATGGAGGGGGATGGAAGAAAAAGGTACCTGTTAAACATATAATGAACAGAAAAGGGTAAAGAAGATGTAAGTTTGAGTAGATCAGATTAGGAGCAAAGGAAACCAGAGAAGGATAAAATGAGAAGAAATCTGAATCTAGCCAAAGTCACCCACTGAGACAGCATCTTCCCATCAGATAACACCTCCAAGGCATTTTAGATTTCTTCCTTAAAAAAGAAGGGATGTGAAGTGTGACATTAATGGGGAATGGAGCTAAGTGAAATGCTGATTTATTCCAGGCCACTGTTAGGTTTCAAATACACAGTTCTGGAGCTGTTCAGTCTTGGTGACACATCTGGATGTTCATGGTGAGAAATCTATGGGGCCACATCAAGCACGTGGTCACACACTTTCATTTTGGGCATGCAGACAGTTAAAGTGGTTTTATTGAAGGAGTAAAACAGAAAGAACCAAGGGCAAAGTGAAAAACTGCAAGGGTTTGTTGAAACATAACTACTAAAGAGGAGAACCACTGGGAAAAGTCAGGTGAACACAGGTGAGGAAAAGCATCAAAATGCAGTTGGAGAGGGGTTTCCAATGCAGGCAGCAAGCAAAATCCTGGTGAAAAGCACTTTGGAGAAGATGGAGCAAAGTTGATTTTCTATGTAAGAGATGGTGAAGTAACAGAGATAATCATGAGGGTGGGCCCATAATCAAGAGCTTGACCCATGGGTCAGATGTGTCCCAGAACAGCTCACAGTGCCCCATGACATCGTGGTGGGGGCTCTTCCCCATCAGGTGGTCCTGCATGCACTCATTGCTTGGAGTCAACCAAACTATGATTCTGTGATTCTATTAATGCTGTCTGAGCTGAAAACACAGCACAGGGAGGTGTATTTTATATATATAATATAGTGCATATATGAATTATATATACATACAATATTTGCAATATCATATTCAGTCAACATAAATACATTTCTCAAATGCAGCGTACAGTTGCAATCAGATATTCAACTCAAAAATCTGATTGCATCTCTTTACCAGACCATTAGAAGAAAAAAATATCCCCCACTTCACAGTCATGCATTATCCATGACATTACTTTTGGCAGTACCCACACTTGAGAATATTCATTATCAAGGATGAAGCACAAGAAGAGTAACATTTTATCAAAAATCTATGATGAACACCTTGAAAAATAAGTTTTGTTACTTGTATGTTACATTATTATATTTGATATTTTATGAAGGCTGTTCCAAAAGTAATACCTCTTGTTTTATTATGTTGGCCTGCAAAGTCAAAGGTGGATGTAGGTGGAATGGTAGTAGAGGTTGAACCTTCCCACCAATATTCCATTACATGCTCTTGCCATGTGACAGATGGCAGCAGAGGGTTTGTCTGACAGAAAAGCATATGACAAAGAACTGCTTAAGAAGCAAAAATGCACCACTGAATTCCTCCATGGGGAAAAAAAGGCACCCATTGACATTCATCAATGCTTGCTGAACATTTATGGAGACCAAACAATGAATGTGAGGACAGCAAGTCAGTGGGTGGTACTTTTCAGCAATGACAACAGCTACAATGTGTGCATTGCATACAACAAGCATGGCAAGAAGGCTCTTGTTCATTGCAGGTCAAAATGCATCACTAACAGTGGTGATTGCATTGAAAAAATATTGTTCAGTAGCTAAGAATCTGCTTTATCTGGTAGTTAATGTACCCGCTATATCTGCCATAGTTTCCATGGACACAGATAGGAGGCATTACTTTCGGAGCGACCTACATATAAGCATCCCAAGACAAGTCATCTTCACTCAGTGTGGCCCAGGCAAGCCAAAGAGTTGGGTGCCTAGGGGCTACTAGATGTAATCTGAAGCTGAGAAGGAACAACCACAGCCTATAGATATAATCAAGGATATATATCAGAGAAAGGATATATAACAGAGACAGAAAAGAACAATTTAAGTTAAAGGATGTTTCTAAGACATGCCTGAAATGGAGAAGAATAACTTATGCTAAAGGACGGTGCTGGAGTAAGTGCAAAGCAACACAAAGCTGTGATAGATGAAATATTTAAGACAAATTAGCTCCAACTATATCTTGGAAGAAACAGCTGTTGTTGTTCTAGTTTGTTTTAATTTTCCTCCTAAATGCAAATGGATCGTTTCAACCCAAACTCTCCCCATATGTTCCTGTTTCCTTCAATACTAACAGAGATCTTTCAGCACAGTACTCCTAAAGGAACACTGTAAGCCAGCATGTCCCAGTCCCTGACCCGCTCTTCTCCCCACTTTACAGCCAACAAACCCCAATCAACCCCAGCATCACTCAGACCCACCCATCTCACTGCATTTCCCCATCCCATTACAACCAGTCCTTCCATATATGTCTAAGTCCAAACCCAGTATCAACATGGGTTTTTACCTCATCTCCCTCCCTGCTTCTACTACAACCAGACCCTTGCAGTATGTAGATGTCTCCTCTCTCAGTATCAATATTAGCCCTTCCTGACCTGCTCTATATTTCATGGCAGCTTGCTGAAGTCCCCAGTGACTGGAAAAGGGAAACATTACTCCAATTTTTAAGAAAGGAAGAAAGGAAGACCTGGGGAACTACAGGCTGGTGAGCCTCACCTCTGTGCCTGGGAATATCATGGAGCAGATCCTCCTAGAAGCTATGTTAAGGCACATACAAGACAAAGAGGTGATTCAAGACAGCCAGCATAGCTTCACTAAGGGCAGATTGTGCTTGACCAACCTGGTGGCCATCTATGATGGAGTGATGGCATCAGTGCATGGAGGAGGGTGATGGATGTCATCTTCCTGGACTTCTGCAAAGCCTTTGACATGGTCCCTCACCACATCCTTCTCTCTAAATTGGGGAGGTTTGGATTTGAAGGACGGACTGTTTGGAGGGTTCAGAATTGGTTGTCTGGACGCAGCCAAAGGGTTGTGATGGTTCTGTGTCAGGGTAGTGCCTCTTAGGGGCTGGTCTTAAGACTGGTGCTGAGTGGGTGCAGGTGATACACTGGAAGGAAGGGAAGCCATCCAGAGAGACCTGGACAGGCTGCAGAAGCAGGTCCATGAAAACCTAATGAGGTTCAACAAGGCCAAGTGCAAGGTGGAGGCATTCAAGGCTAGGCTGGATGTGGCTCTGGGCATCCTGTTCTGGTGGTTGGCACATAGCAGGGGGTTGGAAATAGATTATCATTAAGGTCCTTTTCAACCCAAGCCATTTGGTGATTCTATGATGATTCTTGATACAAAATGCAACCTGTCCCAGTATGCCCCAGTCACACACAGTATCAAAATATACTCTCATCTCATTCCCATACTCATTATAACCAGTCCCTCCAAGAACTTCCCAATCTCTCCTCTGCAGTCCCATGGAAAATCTCTATACGTATTTAAATGTTCCAAACCTCAGTGCAATGCTTAACAAGGAAGAAGGAACAAATATTGTGTGCTTAGTAAGCAGTTTATAAAGTTCTGCAGAAGATCTCCAGTACTGTTTCAGTGTTTCAACTACTGACACGCTGCTTAGCTGGAAAGAAGGAACAGAAATCATATGCTGAATTTGCAGACTGAATTAGGGAACCAAAAACGCTTAACCAAGAGGGAGTAGAATACACTGGAGGATGGACAGCCATACATGACAAGGGACAGGGTTTCTCTGTTTTCATACCCAATGAGAAGGAAGGATGCTACCCTTCCCCCTGCCACACATTCGCAAGTGCTGAATCCCACCTACTCCCATCTCACATACCAATTATGAATACACTTACGAAACATCCCCTTTTTGCAATAAACAAAAAGGATTACAACTCAGTGCCACCTGAATATTACCAGACCAGAGACTATGCTGGAACCAAAGGTGGTGATCCAAATCTTCCTTCCCTGCCTATCTAGTCCTTCTTTTCCTCTCCACTTTGCTCTCTCTCTTTTCATCTTGCATTAGAATGTAACACAAGACATATCATCACAGCTTATCACCAATAAGCTATAGATATATGAATATATACACACTCTGTGTCTTGTGCAAAGTATAGTAAGGCAAAACAAATGAACAATTAATCAACTGTTTGGTGTCACTTCACTTTCCACTTCCCTGAGGGAAGGAAAAAGGGAAAGCTACAGTTTGCACAGCACTGGGAGCAGCATTAGTGGCAGCCCAACAGGAAAAACATGTGGTACAAGCAGAGGCATTAATGTTTTAAACAGATAACCTTGGCATCAGGTCTTTCAATTCAAACATCTGATCCCCCAAAATTAATAATGTGCCACAATATCCCATTTCTGTCATGGCGTGAGGTGGGATTTCTGAAGTTACAATGCATTTGGAAAACAATAAATCATCTCTCTCACCCACAACTGTTTACTCTGCACACACTCAACTTTTACAGTTTAACTCTTTGAGAGCTGAAAAAACATATCATGGACAGCCTGTGCCACCTGGAAGACCATTTAATTTACTAGAAGCAATCCTAAAGAGGACTGACTGCTCCCTCTGAAGGAGCTGCACAAGAACAAAAATCATATGCCTATCCAACAGGAATTGCACAAAAATACTTTGTTAGTTGAAGAACACTCTGAATGCCACATACCTCATGTTTGTGGGGAACCCGGTGCTAAATCATTGGCAGATGTCCTGATTCTGGGTGAGGGTTTCATATGCAGTAAAGCAGCTGCCTCACTGTGACCTATGGAGACTCAACCCCCAGCAGCACCCTCCACATACATGCTGAGGGTACTCCAACAGCCCCAGTATAGACTGAAATGTTAAACAGATAATTCTGCTAAAGCACATATCAATGAATGGAAAACTCTATGTTATACATGGTAAATTGGTTATACTGGACTATTTAAACAGTCTGGGAGATTTTTATGCACACTCACAGGAGTGGAAGTAGTCTTTGATTTGCTTAAAGGACTAAGTATCACAAAACTGGCAGGCAAGGACTATTTGCAAGCCCATCTACTCCTGACTAGCTGAAGTGATAATAGCTCATATTCCTCATGCAAGGCAGCACAAAACCAAGCAATACCAGAAGGAATTAAATCACTACTTTAAACCCCATATCACCCCCAATCAAATGGAGTAGTGGAAATAGAAAATGGTTTATTTCACAAAATGAGTTTAGCTTCACCTACAGAAAATGTCTGACACTACAGTTATATAGATCTGTGACAGTCAAATTACCATCTCCTTATGTTATGCTTATGATGTTTAAAATCTTGCAGTCCACATATCTGAACAGTAGTGGTACTAAACAAAAAATTAAGGTATAATGAATTTATCATTCTTTTTAATGGCATAATCTGGTTGGAATTTTTCACCAATTTTTTCACATGATATAAATAATACAGCATACTACTAACTTGAAGTGGCCTTGAAGGGTAAAGCAAGCAAGTTTTGCAGGTCAAGATTGCATAGATTTCTTCCTAGGTGGAAT
This sequence comes from Coturnix japonica, assembly GCF_001577835.2. Taxonomy (NCBI): domain Eukaryota; kingdom Metazoa; phylum Chordata; class Aves; order Galliformes; family Phasianidae; genus Coturnix; species Coturnix japonica. Next base: position 290,617 of record NC_029545.1, on the reverse strand, counting down.
ATAAACATCACAGATAGTCTAGCATGGAAAAGAGAGATGACACTGCCAACCAACATGCGAATGACATTCATTCAGCCTACACAAAAGTCACCTCTGATGACCAAAAAGCACGCAGTACAGAAGCCAATCAGCGACATGCTAATCTATCTCACTGAATTGCAAGCACCAAGCTGATGTGCCCAAATCAGAAGTGTGATGGTCCCCTTCAACTAATGAAGGCAGTCAAACAGGACAAGTCAGCCCAGCTTTTGCCTGAATGGCTTCAGAAGTTTCTATCTACTGGCTGTAAATTAAGTTACTGTCAGCCTGCCACAAGTTAAGTTTTAAGGCATATTTTCTCTGTGATGAAAGAAATATCTGGAGGACACAAGTGGGTACCTGAAGTCAGCTTGAATTTCTGCAACATCTCACATCAGCCTTCTCTGCCTAAGAGGTAACACAGTTCCCATGCTACTCAATCACCTCCTGATAATATTGCCTCTAGTCCATAAAAGCATTCTTGTTAAGGTGGCAGGGATATGTTATATACTGAAGTTCTCTTGTGTAGCCAGCACCCTCCTCCAGAAGAGGATTTAGCTGCTGTCACTAATTCCTCATGCAACCTTCCCTCTGAGACTCCTCTGCAACATCCCCTCCAAACCTTGAACCATTTCTGTGCTGCTTTTCACCTTAATCCCCCTTGTAGATAAATGAAATTTCTCTCCTGCTCCTGTGAGTCTGTCTGATGCTCTGTGTCCAATTTGGATCAGTTGTCTTAGTTCTGTCCTGTGCTTGCTCCCTGTGCACCCATAGCTTCTTCCCAATGAGCTGACCAACACGTCCACTATACATGTCCTTAAATGCTATATGTATTCTTTCCTTGAACATCAGAGACAGCTTTTCCACCCCTCCTTTTACTGCCTGTTCCAATGCCTAACCACTCTTTCTAAGAACACAATTCTCCTAATATTCAACCTCGAACCTCCTTAAGGCCATTACTTCTTACCTTACTTCCACTTACTTACTACCACTACCTCCTGTGACTAATGCACAGAGTTGATGTCATCTGCAACTAGTGCATTTCATTCAATTTTTCTGAGTACCAAAAGGGTTTAAAATCTTATATACACATGAAGTTTAATGAATGTAAGCATCTATTTTTGGAATGCAGAGAGTACATCTTTAACAGCAACGATTAAAAACTCATACATGTAAATACATACTCTGTACCTCATGGTGCGTACCATAGTGGGATGCGAATAAACATTTAACCTCCATCTGACGGAGCTGTAGTAAGCCCCACTATCAACACAGGCCTTTATCCCCATCATAACCCCCACCCCCCCCTCACCTCACCATAACCATACCATCCCTGTATGTCCCACCTCCCCCCATTACCAACAATGGGGCCCTCACCTCATCCCCACCCCCACCTCATCACACCCAGCCCACCCCTATAAGCCCCAACCCCCTCATTACCTACAAGGGCCTTCATCTCCCCCCCTTCCCCATTACACCCAGCCCACCCCTATAGGCCCCAACCCCCTCATTACCTACAAGGGTCTTCATCTCGCCCCCTCCCCCCATTACACCCAGCCCACCCCTATAAGCCCCAACCCCCTCATTACCTACAAGGGCCTTCATCCCGCCCCCTCCCCCCATTACATCCTCAGCCCACCCCTATAGGCCCAACCTGCAATTTACTACAGGACTTCATCTCGCCCCTCCCCTTTTACACCCGCCCACCCTATAGGCCCGCAACCCCTCATTACCTACAAGGTTCTCATCCTCCGCCCTCCCCCATTACACCATCCACCTCATAGGCCCCATCCGCCTCATTACCTACAAAGGGCCTCATTCGCGCCTCCCCCATTACCCCGCCCATCTGATAGCCCAATGCCCTCATTACCTACAAGGGCTTCATGCTCCCCCTTCACCATTTAACCACAAGCCAATCCCCTATAGCCCCAACCTCCCTATTTACCACAAGGTGTCTTCATCTCGGCCCGCTCCCCCAAGTTAACACCCGCCCACCCTATAGGCCCAACCCCGTCATTACCTACATATGGGCCTTCACTCTCGCCCCTCCCCCCATTACAACCAAACCCGCCCAATCTATCCCTAATATCAACACCACCCCCTCTCACCTCACTGCTCTCCCACCCCCACATCACAATCCAGACCCTCCCAATATTCATTTTATAGCTTAAAAACCCCCCATCACTCACCCGGAGGCACCCCAGCCTGGCCCCACCGCCGCCCCCCTCCCCCCCGTGAGTGACGCAACTTCCGTTTGCAGCCAGCTACGCATGCGCAACAAGGGGAAGGCTGAGCATGCGCAGAAGGTAGAGCGGAGCAGGACGAGCTGTAGTCCCAATTTATGCGTTTTAAGTTATTTCCTCAGGTATGTGGGAATCAAATGTTGTTTCTGCATTTAGAATAAGATAAGAATATTTTATTTCAAGGTCTCACTTTAATATTTTATTTCAAGGTCTAATTATATAAGTGAAGCAATTTGTAGTTATTAGTGTGGGAATCAAATGTTGTTTCTGCATTTAGAATAAGATAAGAATATTTTATTTCAAGGTCTCATTATATAAGTGAAGCAATTTGTAGTTATTAGGTAGAAGTCATAGGTACAAAGACTGCAGCTCCTGTCTGTCCAGCTGTCTGAAATAGAACTACTGATTTTTGGTGCTGGACAAATAAGTCCTGAGTAATAAAGGATCCAAAGAGGAGAAGTTAAAATAATTAACAGTATGCCTGTTAATATGCCTAAACTAGTAACAATGTATGTTTTAGTGTTTTGTTGTACGCATTATAAAAATATACAAGTCGTGACATACCTAAGGATGTGCCTAAAGAGATATCGGGAAGGTCTGGAATCACCAACCCCCCCAGAGATACCATCCTGACCAAAAATTATTGAGGATATTTCCAACAGGTAAGAGAAAGCCTAATGGTGAACCTGCTTGAAGGAGGTGCTTTAGGGATGGCGATAGAAGCAGGTTGTGCGCTGTGGAGGAGATCCTTGTGTCTCTATCGGCAGCACCTTGAGGATGGCCTTGTTTTGGTCGGGTCTAGTGGCTGAGATGAGGTAAATCCCTGAGGTGAGGTAAATCCCCTATAGACCTGAGGTGTTGTTTCATATCCTTATGTGGTGGAGGCCAAAACAACACAAACAGTGCTTGAAGTGAGGCTGCAGCCCAATCCCATGCCTCACCAATAAAGAATTTCCTGTAAGATCTGACCAAAATCTCCCTTTTTTTTACTTAAAATCCATTCCTCTTTTGCCCTAGACAAAAAGTTCAATTCAGCCTTAAGCCTTCTGTAATTCCATTATCCCGGATGCTGCAGCAAAAAGTGCTGTGGGAGCTTATGGAGTCTCATTTTTGTTATGTAAATAACCCTTGAAGAACCATAGCATTTCTCCAGCCCTGTGTTTTTCTTTTATTTCTTATTTTTTAATTTATTTATCTTTTTTTCAAGAAGTTCACAACAAGACTGCATTGCTTCCCATTGGCACCAGCCCAGGATGTGGGTTCCCCTACCTCCATTCTGCTTCCCTTACACTTACTGCACCGTTTATGGACCCTCTTCACCTGCCAGCATTCCATGCACACCTTTTTTTTCTCCTCTCAAATTCAAGCTCATATTTCAGGGACCTTTTCAAGATAAGGCCTGGTAGATGCCATACAGACCAGGGGTTGTGGATGGTCACATTTGTCTTCTTGGTGATCTCAGTTCCCATGCTGAGGTATTGGAGTGTGCTGAGGAGGATCTGCTTGAGATCACTGCGCTTCTCTATGAGGTCAGGATGCTGGAAGATGGAGTGGAAACAGAACAGTGGAAAGCCTGAGAGAAAGTATAACAGGGCCTGGGGGTCTTGTTCGTCTGGGGTGGGGGGTTTGTGCTCATTTAGGCAGGGAGCAGCTTGGAGATAAGCCCCACTGGAGCAAGCTCTCACATCAGTCTTCCAAACTAACAACAGATGGGACAAGCTGGGATGGGCAGCAGAAGCAAGGAGACACAGTTTGTTGATTTCTCACTGGAGCAGTGAGAGAAGTTGATGAGACGATCCAACTCTCCATTAACTGGACATACCCCAAGAGGCTTGGTCTGGAGGAGAATCCTCTAAATCCCACATCACATCCCATAGGATGTGCTGGTGGGTGGGAAATCCCAGGTTATCTCAGCCCACTATGGCTGGAGTTTCCTGGGTCTGCCCTGCTCTTCACTGAGCATCCCATCACACCCAGGGCAGGGAGGGAGGTGAAGCAGGAGGTGTTGCCCAAGCTGTGAGATGCATCCTGTACTGCTTCTGATGGGGACAGAGTTACTTTCCCTTCTAGCAGCCCGTGTCATGCTTGAGTTTGGATTTATGATGAAAGCAATGAAATGAAAGCACACAGGTGTCGTCATTGCAGAGCAGGGATTGCACAGAGACAAGGATTCTTCAGCCTCTGATGCTGCAGGAAGAGGATGAGACAGATGAACTCAAAAGATCCAAAGAGATATTCTATACTATATGATGAGCTTGGCAATGGGAGACAAAGAAAAGGAGGAAGGGAGGAACATTTGAAATTATGATGTCTGTCTTTCCCATTAAGCATTATGCAGGATGGAGCCCTGGAAATGGCTGAAAATCTGCCTGCTGGTGAGAAGGAATGTACTAATCCCATATTGTGCTTTGCTTGCATGTGCATCTTTGGCTTTACCTGCTAACCTCTATCTCAACTAATAAATTTTCTTGCCCATTCCTTCTCATTTCTCTTCTCCGTGCTTGATAAGGCATTAGGGCAACAGACCTGTGCAGGTTCTATGGTGAAAAAACAGGAGAAGAAAGCAGCTGCAACCAGCTGGAGCAGGGGGGCTGGGTTTCCAAGTCCAGTTTCTGACTGCTTTCCCTGCAAGAAGTGAATGAGGAAACCAGTCCTTGNTTTTTTTTTTTTTTTTTTAAACTTATAAGTATATATACAAACATTCACTTATACTGCATTTCCTCTCTTCCTTTTTCTTCCTTTCTCTTTCTTTTTTCTTCCATGGACTTCACCTTGTTTCTGCTCTAATGATGAAAAGCCTGTCCCCAAAGAGTGGTCACCCCACCAGCCAACCACCAGCCCCCAGTATAACTGCCCAGTGTGACATTATATGATGTGAGATATCCCTCTGTCCCATTAGGATCAGTTGTCTTGGTTCTGTTCCATTCTAACTCCCTGTGCACCCATAGCTTCTTGCTGAGAAGCTGAAAAGTACTTGGCGTTGTATGATCACCACTCGATGACACCTAAAACACTGGTGTATGACCAACATTATTTTCATCCTAAGTCCACATTACCATACAGCTACTATGAAGAATAGGAACTCTATCCTGGGTAAATCCAGAGCAGGCTGTAATGTCACCTGCACATGAAAACAGCTTGACTTGGCTGACCAGCTGTGTGGCAATGGCTGTAAATGTTGGGATGAAGACCCTAGCTCCTTGCTTTCCTAGGATAAAGCATCAGTGCTGAGCTAATGGGCACAAAGCATATTGCATCAAATCACACAAAAAAAGATAATAATAACTTGTGTTAGGTATCAAGTCTTGTTTGGACATCCCGAAAACAGGAAGTTGTCCACCTGTGTAGGGCCAGTTTGAATCTGTAGGAAGAATGAGAGAGGAAGAGGGGTGAAATCTTCCTTAAGGGGGCAGTTGGTTCTCTATAAGGTGGGGCAAATACACCTATAAACTAAGCATGCACTGTGTAATACCCTTCCCAATGATTTTATGGGTGGTCCCCTTACAAGAATGAATCTCAGTGGAAGTAAATGTTTCTCAGCATAGATATTTCCACAACCTTGGTATTCATCGTGTTGGAGAAATATTCTTGCCAGGTATCTTCTCAGTAACCTGAGGTCCATAAGCAATATGTGAGATAGACAACATCAGATTTAGGGGAAGTTTATTGATCTTTTGTGATGTTTGCTTTTTGTGGGAATGCCGTCTTTTCCATCGGTGTAGTTATAACTGAGCCTGCTGATCATTCAAAAGGAGAGGGGATGGTTTTGCCAATCCTTGAGTCCCATTGTGGCAGATGAAAGTTTCTGTAACATATTCGCCATTTTCCTTCTCAGCTGAACTTTGCTGGCCCACCTCATGTGACAAGATGAGCACCGATGGGGACAGTGTGGCACTCATGATGTTTCTGTCTCTTCCAGATCCTTGTTAACTGCAAAGGAAGGGGACAAGGTAAGTGATATCTCCTCTCAGGAACTCTTCTGCATTAGAACTGCAGGAAAAATTGATATGGACATTGCTCTACAAGAAGGTCTATAGTTTAGATTATATCCACATATATGTGGATACTGGCAAAGAAAACCAGACACTGGAGCTTTGGACAAGTTCCAATGGAAGCCAGAAAGTGGCTGCATGAAGATCAGACTCCATCCCAGTGCACAACACACTGCTTGATCCAGGGCCCCGTTTAGTCCTGACAGCATGGTCTGAGACACACCTACAGCACAGCAACTAGCCAAAGACCACCAAGGGCTCCTTCTTTCACCCATGTAGGGCCTGTCCAAGATTCTCACCCAAGAGAAAGAGCATTAAAAAATGAGTAATTGGGGTCATAGAGGCTTCAGAGCATTCAACTTAATCATTTCTTAAATATGGATGATACAGGGGGTCTCTCTCCCCAAAGTTCCAGCTGTCTTTCTCCTGCTTTCCAGAGATGCTTGTCTTTGCCTCCTATCCCAGAAACTGTTCTGCCTTCCCTTGCTGGGAGGAGTGGCTGACACACCAGGTGACCAGATGATCCCATTCATTGACACCTGGAAAGGCTGAAGTAAGTATTAGATAGAAAGGAATATTATGAGGAGTGATAAGGACAAATGTGGAGTCCTGCACTCTAGGAGGTGGGGTGAATAACAGCATACATCAGTACAGGTTAGGAGATGACCTGCTGGAAAGAAGCTCTGTGAAGGAGGACCTTGTTGTCCTGGTGGCCAAAAGATGCCCTTGCAGCCAAGAAGGCCAATGGTATCCTGGGGTGCATTAGAAGGAGTGTGGCCAGCTGGTAGAGGGAAGTGATCATCCCCTTCTACTCTGGCTTGGGGAGGCCACAGCTGGAGCACTGTGTCCAGTTCTGGACACAGTTCCTTCCCATAGTCACATTATCACCAGTGACTTTGTACTCCGCAGTTGCCAACTGGTCCACCACATCCATCTTAGCCAGATGTTTCCTATTCCTTATGGCTCCGTTCTGTACTCCTGGGAAGGAGAATCTTCCCAGGATTCCCTTGGGATTCTCCTTTTGTCCTTTGCACTCCAGCCTTCTGGCTTTGCCAGAACTATTTCCCCCTGTCCCCACATCAGTTCAGGTTTCAGAAAGGATGGGTAACTACCTGTGCAGAAAACAGAAGCATCCTCTCCGTGATAACAGTTGTGTTCACCCCATGGCCTTGCCTCACAGTCAGAGATGCTTTCTTCTGTCCCCTCGCAATTCACATCATCCAGCCAGATGACATCTGGCCCTCTGCCATAGCGGGCACCTCCCAGGGCTGACAGTGGTGACCCACAGCCCACCTGCTTGCAAACCACCTTGGCATCCTTCATGTCCCAGGAGTCATCACATATACTACCCCAACGGTTCTCGTGGAGCACCTCAACTCTTCCAGCACATTTGTTTGGGCCATCCACAAGCCGAACTGGTCCAGTCTCAGAAATATCTGTCTCTGCAGAAATGCCAAGAAAATAAATGTTAAGGGAGTATCTCTCACCGCCTGTGGGCAGCATGCAGAGGTCCTCTAACACATTAGAGATATGGCAATTCTATGAGGACCTGGGCTTTTCTGGAGTGGAAATAAAATAGCAGAAAACACAGACAAACACTGTAAAGAAAAAGCAGAAGGAGGTTTTCCTCGTACTCATGAATGGCTGCAGGTTCTACTGACTCAAAGAGACTGTTGAACCTTTGGGACAGAGGTGGGACAAGGGACCACAGTGGTGTCACATAGGGGAAAATTTAATGCCACATCCATGTGTCACTACTGCTTCACAAGGCTGGCTGTCAGTGATGGGATGAGTTCATCAGCCGTGTTCCTGTTTCCACCAGCAGATATGCACAGTTCTGCACTGCCCTTTCCACAGGGGCTTGGGATAAAACCTGTTTCAAGCTGATGTATGTTGGGATCTGCCCATCCCACTGCTCAGCACATGCAGTGTTGGGGTCAGAGATGGTTACCTGAGCACTCCACACTGGCATCTTCCACATGATTGCAGACATTCTCTCCCCATGGCTTTGCTTCACATTCAGTGAGAGACCCTTCTGTCCCTGTGCAGTTCAAATCACTCAGCCAGATTTGACCTTTTCCTTCTCCGTATTTTGACTCCGGCAGGGCTGATAGGGCTGGACCACAGCCCAGCTGTTTGCACACCACTTTGGCCTCCCGTAAATCCCAGTTGTCATCACACACAGTCCCCCAAACATTGTTGTGAAGCACCTCAACTCTCCCAGAGCAGCGGTTTGGGCCTCCTACCAGGCGAACTGAAGTGGAGATGGTGATCCCTGAATCTGTGGACAAATACAGAGAGGGCATGCTCAGGAAGGCAGAAGTTTGTGCATGTGGATGTTTATGTGCTGTGTATTATCTCCCTCCAATGCTTATGGATGACCTTAACCTCTAGGTTGAGCTGGAGAAAAATGACCAGAGAGCACCACAGTGAGGAAACAACCTACCAAATTGAAACTATCTTCTATGCTGCAAGGACCCCAAACCGATAGCACCTGCAGCTGGGGAGTACTTTGTAGTAATCCCTTGTTCCTGTCCAAGATTGTACCCACACTTATATGAAGGACATCCCAACACATTGCTAGCAAAAGGAGGAGAATACAAAGATTACCTGAGCAAATTGCACTAGCATCTTCCCCGTGGTAACAATTGTGGTCCCCCCACGGCCTTGCCTGGCATTCAGAGAGAGATGCTTCCACCCCTGTGCAGTTCACATCATCCAGCCAAATGGTGTCAGTTCCTCGCCCAAACTTTGCTGCAATTGGGGCCAGCACTGCATCCCCACAACCCAGTTGCTTGCACACAACTTGGGCATCATTGATATCCCATTCATCATGACACACACTGCCCCACTGCTCTTCGTGAAGAACCTCAACTCTTCCAGCACATCGGTTTGGGCCTCCCACCAGACGAAGTGGCCCTGGCTCAGGTATTTCTGTTCCTAAAAATAGAATAAATAGGTAAATGAATAAACAAAAAAACAACCAACCAACCAATCAAACAAACAAAACAAAACAAAACAAAAAGCCAAGCCAGGGTGAAGTTTTGGAGAAGACTCTGTGCCCTGACCACCTGGAGAAAGCAAAATCTCCCACAGTGTATCAAAACTCTCTGCTCATCCCTAACACTTGCCAAAGGCTCCCCTCCTACCTTCTGGCTAAACAGAAATGTTTGTGGAGAAATAAAAACAGGATGGAGGTTGTCAGAAGAGGGAGAAGACAAAATGTATCCAATCCCAGCTCTGTAGGACATGGGATACAGCTTCTCTGGATCTAGCATCCTCTGATAGGATGCTAGAGCTCAGCAAAGTCCCTCTGAATCCCTAATCCCTAACCTCCTACTCAGATAGCTCAGTAATGGCACCATAGCTTTCTTAAGACAGAAAGGACACAAAGTAGAAGAGATCTGGAGGTTACCTGAGCACTCCACACTGGCATCTTCCACATGGTTGCAGGCATTCTCTCCCCATGGCTTTGACTTGCAGTTGGAGAGGGACCCTTCTGTCCCTTTGCAGTCCAAATCACTCAGCCAGATCTGGCCCTTCCCTTCTCCATATTTTGACTTCTTGGGGGATGATAATGCTGTCCCACAGCCCAGCTGCCTGCACACCACCCTGGCCTCCCGTAAATCCCAACCTTCATCACAAACAGTCCCCCAGACATCATTGTGAAGCACTTCAACTCTTCCAGAGCATCTGTTCGGACCATCCACCAGGCGAACCCCAAGTGTGCTGGTGTCTACATCTTCTGGAGAGAAAAGATGTCCCAGGATGAAAGCAGGGAATGAGAAAGAGAGCTTTTCCTTCCCACAGAGCCTTTATTTAATTACAAACCAAGATGCTTATTGCCAAATCTAGCATATAAAATCTAAGTTTGATTGAAACATGGTTTTGGTTTGAGAATGGCCAAATGCTGCACTTGTTTATATGTCCATCTTAAAAAACAAATCACAGGGTTCATTTTCATCTCTAATGAGAAAAAATGTAGCCACCCCTAAACTCCTCCAGTGTTATTATTGGGTGAGCTTCCCCAGGGTTAAGGCCAGATGCTGCTACAAGACACAGGGCTGTTAGCAGGGAAGAGAAAACTGAGACTTTTTCACCCTTTCCCAAAGGAAATGGTTGAGTTTCTTCAATTAGGGGCAGAGTTTGAAGGTACGTCGCTATTACAGACCTGAATATGGTCAGTGTCCAGGACTGGAAAGGATCTGCTCTATTACTCAGTCCTGGTCCTGTTACTGAACCCAGGAGGAAACTCAATACCTCAGTACCTCCCCAGACCCTCCCATTGCTGATCTTCAGATCATGATGATGTCTGCCATGATCCCTATCTGTAGATAGAGTATCTCTAGATACTACCATCCCTTTGCATGGATCTGGGGGGTGGGTTGGGGATAACTCAGGGATCAAAATGAATGATGGTCTGAGATGTGAAATACCTTCGTCCTTGTTCAAGGAGGAAAACATTCATATGATCGAGATCAGACTTCAATATTGAGGATATTACAACTTCTGGTTTAACTTTGCTCAAATAGTCAATGTTTTATCAATGATCTCACTATTTACTGTTCCTTTCACCCAGAGATCTGCACCTCATAGAGAGGAAGTAGAGTCAGGTTCCTTCAGTTGGCTGCTCAGGAGAATGTGCTTAGCATAGACAAAATTATTGGCCACAGTAACAGGATATGGACCAAATTCTCTTTGTTCTGAGTAGCACAATTGAATCTCTTGATTATGCACAGCATCATTCTGTGTGACATTTTATGACAGAAGTGAATTCTCACTCACTGATACAAATACTGACCTGCCAGAAGGACTCCTGCAAGGGAAGCTGAAATAAAAGAAATAGCGGATGTTAGTCGGAGTCTAATTGGCTCTCAAGACATGGGGATACAGGAAAGCAAGACACAAGGCTACTGAGAGCACTGCTAGAGCTCAACACTGTTCTCAGACACCCAAATCCTGCTGACAAAGGTTTTCCCTGTCCCAGAGCATATGACTTCTGTGATTGGGACATCAGATGAAAGAAAATGAGAATGTATGTGTACATAAGTAAATATGTGTGCACTGGGAAAAAAAAAAAAAAAAAAAAAGTATTTGGGCAAATAATGAGGAAAAACTATAAAAGAGCAGTTGAGAGTCTACTCATCCATAGTCCATTGTACAATCAGAGTGAGTCGTTTTCCAGGCTGCTAAATTATCTAGGCTTCTGCAATAATCAGTGCAATGACATGTACCCCTCCAATCCTAGGGTTGGTGAAATGCAGCTTGGACACCAACAATCATGGGGTCATGCGAAGAAGTGCCTTTGAGATGGAAACCTGTGCAAAGTGACTACTGCTTCATCTGGGGATTGGATAGATGCTGAAGCAAACCCTGGAAGAGAGAGCTTGCCAGGATCTATTTGTCCAGGGAAGTCAGGAGAAGGGAACTTTGTACGCAGTGTAGAAGGTCAGCAGCAAAGAAGGGCTCAGTGCAAACAGCGATTTCAGCTCCTAAATGTGGCAGTCTGGCAAGGTCCCAAGCAATGATTAAAAGCCTTAGGCAAGGTCAGCATTGCTGACACCACAAGTGGCATTGGCATTATAGTCCATTTTTCTACTTGGCTTTTGTTTAGATATTATGAAGATTCTAGTTCTGCTTTCATGGTTAACACATAGAAACCTATGAATACTGTGAGTCTACAGAATAGAAACAAGGGCACAGAACCTGTCCGTGTGCAGTTTTCTCACAGGGGTTGGGATTCAGTTTCTGAATGAGGAACTTTAGTTGTCTGGAAGGGGCAGCACCCAACTGTCCAGCTGTGGATGCCTGATTTCCAGAGAGGGGATCTGAGCATCCACACTGAGCTATCAGATGTGGATGACTAACTGAAGGCATCTAACCTAGGTAAGAAGGATTTAGCTCACTGCAGACACCACCAGTTGCATTTCACTTCCTGGCAATGTCACATTTGCTTTGTGTTATAGAAATAAAACAATAATGGAGAAGGAGAACAACTTGCAAAGGAATACCAATCCAAAAGCAAAGCAAAGAACTCCACTTACCCCAAAGACACGGCAGGAGGATGAACCTCATGTTGGTCACAGATTGCATTGCAGGGAGGAGGTAGGACATGCACCCAGGGGACAGGGTATTTGAGAGGCCCCTACAGTCCTGGCTCCTCCCCTCTGTCCCCAAACCTCCCTCCATTCCACCTCCCTCAGAAACTAGGAGAAGCCAAACCTCTGCCAGGAATCTTCTGCCATGATGTAGGCTGTAGGATTGTGAAATTGGACTGTTTCGGGAATCTGATGAGCAAACAAGTCCTCTAAGCTCAGCTCAGCTTGTTCTGGACCATCAGTGGCAGGGATGGAGGCACGTGGAATTTTGAGTGACCTTCCAGGCAGGGATAGGGTACTAGTGCCAAGGCAGAGCTGGGAAAGTCAATTTCATGCCTTGCCACTAATTCAAAAACAAAAGAACCATTTTCTGAGGGGAAAAGCAGCAACTTTTAAGAAGAGTTTTTTTCTTTTACCCACTATTTTTTTTTCTCTCAAATTTGTCCCAAGAGGAAGGACATGCTTGTGAAATTCTGTGGTGCTGTTTCTCTGTGTTCAGTGTTCAGTTCATTCTTCTGGTCTTGGGGATGCTGGTGAGGCAAGCAGCAGGTTCCCACAGAATAAAAGAATCATAGAGGTTGGAAGGGACCTCCTCGTCTCTACTCTGTTTCCTATGTCCTGGTAGCTATCACTGTTTCCCTAATGGTCAGCCTCAAGCATGCCAACAGTTGGCCAACACTCTTCTTGAAACTGATGCCTGCACCCCGTCACTGACGTGCAGGAGAGATCTCAGAGCTGTTGAGAAGATGAGGGTCACACATTTTACACACAAATGAGACTTCTCATTACAGACATTTCAGGTGAAGTTTGTTTGTTTGTTTGTTTCACAACACCCTTACAATATTGATTCAGTTGTGCTTTGATACTGATCCTTAGCTTGTCTGCCTGTGAGAGTTTGGCCAGTAATTCCTGTGTTGTATTTGTATAGCAGATTGCTTGCTTGATAGTTAAATTCAACAAACTGATGTTTGCTGATGATTCGTAGCATGTTACCTTTTGGGTGACTACAAACAGAAGCACTGTCTTTCTGTTCAATATTTTCCAGGAATTGAATTCTGACTGAATCTTCTAAAATTATCTAGAGTTGCATCCTTCCTTCTCTCCCTCTCTCCCTTTCATCTGTCCTCTCTTAGTCACATTTTCTTTCTTTTTCATTCATTCATTCACTTATTCGTTCATTCATTCATTTCTAAACACCTACACTAGATCAAACCAACCAGAATGTGGCACCTTCTTAATCTCACAAGCACTGTTAAAAATGACTTTTGCCATTTCCCCAAATATTTAGTTGTGATTTTGAAAAGGATTTTGATTTTACATTCTGATCAAAATACCTGTCTTTCCTAAGTGTGCATTTGGCACTTCAACCCGTGTCATATCTGCTTCATTAATTTAGCTGTGTCATAATAAGAAGAATTTTAGCAAAAATGAAAGTGGAAATAAGCCAGCACTTCAGCATAGTTTGCACACACATTCACTGTCTTCCCATCCTCTCTACTTTGCTAACAAACCCTTTTTCTATTCTGTCCCATCTTGTAAATGTGGTGTTGCAACAGAATGTTGTCCTGTTATACCCTTTGCTCAACCTATCTCATTTTGCACCTTTGCCCCTCTAATTTTGATCCCATATGCTATTCTGCCATTCAGTGTCTTAGAACCTTGGTCTGATTTTGTTGTTCTAAAGGATACATCTTTTTGGTCTCTATTTATAGTATTAATGGGATCTTGGGTATTAAATACAAATGATAGTCTGTGTGTTTCAGGATAATGATTAAGGGTTAGCGGTGATTTTTCTGTGGACACTGAAATTGTAAGGGTCCTCTTCTTATGTCCATAAGCCCATGGAGCTTGGTGAGATTTACTCCAGAGGAATCGGAAGATGTTATAAATGGATTTATCTCAAGAATTCATTAAAGGCAAAGTGGGATTGTGGCATGAGGGAAGATATGGGAAACTACAGACCTCTCTGTCTAACCTCAATTCTTGGAAAAGTAATGGAGAAGAATGCTGGCAGCTGTTGAAAGGCATGTGAAGATTGCTTTTGTCCATCATAGCCAGCCATCAAGGGAAATTCCTAGCTTACTATCTTCATCTCCTTGTATGATAAGAATACCAGCATGGTATTCCAGCTCAGCAGCAACTAAAACACCAGTAAGCAATCATGTATATTTTCATCAAAAATGCAAAACAGTGCTCCATAGAAGAGTCTAAGGAAAAATAGTACATATCATAGATATATGTATCTCCTGAACTCCTATACTGAATGATTTTAGAGACATCACACAGTGCTCAAGGCATCTTCATTGGGGTAGGAATGTGGCATGTTGCTCCACAGGCTGCTTGATACAAAGCCTGGCTAAAGCACTGAACCAATCCCACAGTATTAGCAGGGTGGTGGGAAAGTAATATCGTGCTTGGTATAAAACGCATCACACATAGCTCGAATGCTATTAATACAGATAAAGCTATTAATACAGATAAAGCTAGATAAAGAATGCTATTTAATACAGATAAAGCAATCAGCACATGAAATAGGTCATACAACTGTAGTTTATGTAAGGGGAAATGATTTTAACCATGATTTTGTAGGCACCTCTTAATGCTGTGCTGTATGTCCTTTATATCTGAGCTCCCACACTGATGATCAGTAAGCAGAATGTGATGGGTATGAATGGGCGCACCATAAATGCTAGTCTGTCTGCACTACCAATTAGGTTAATAGCCTTACTATAAGTTGGGTCACCCTCTAGCTACGACACTGCACAACATGGACATGCCAGTCCTACCAATGTGGAAGGCACTGCTCACTATCCATGGGATAACTTGCTATGGCAGGATAGATCAGGTGATGTCTGGCCAAAGCTGGAGTCATGCCCAGCTGTCTCTGGCTGGATGTCCAGGAAGTAAAGCTGTGGGTATTTTACAAGCTGTATTTTGGCACTTGCAAAGAGTTGGGCTTTTCTGTAGGCCCTGTGAATGCTTGGAGATACACAAATCACAGAACCGTGTCTAAGCCAAAATCCATAAAAGGTCTTCCCCTTCTTTGATTTCCCCAAGTCCTTCTGTAGAGTTTAGCATAGACAAAAAGTCTACACAAGCCTGACTATCTGTGATGCACTTGGCCATGTTCCTTTGGTAGTTCCTGTTCCGCAGCACATTTTTCCCATTCACTGACAAGGCTGAGCTGTTAAATCCCCACGATACAGCACACAATTGTCTCTGCTTCATTCAAACTCATCACTTAGTTTAGTCTCAATGAGGATAGATCAACAGAGGTGCAACTGCAACAACATCTTATACAGACATTCTTTCCTGTGCATCACCCAGACGTGACAGTATATTGTCATGCTTGGATAATCTCCATGAATTCAGATCACTCGTGTATTGGGAACTGCAAATAGAAATGACACTTCTTCATTTACCTCCCTCCCCATTTTCTCTGCTGCTCTCCTGTCACCACAGGGAAACATCTCAGCAGGCTGCAGCTGACAAACAAGTTGCTCTGCTTCATGTTGCAGCCATTTGTACCCCTGGATCCAACTCCCTGTGTCCAACAGCCACCAGTTACCCCAGTTGCCAATAGATGGCTTATACCCATTGCTCAGCTGGCCTCAGTTTGGTCTGGATCCCAATCTCTGTCCCAAGGAAAGGCCATGTCCAATCCCTGCATCTTTTCCAGGTAGATTCTGTTGAAGGTCTCACTCTGTGCCACTGTGAAATGGTTCTTCCAGTCCCCACAGATGCCTGAGGAAGGAATGTTTTTCTTTCAGAGCACACACCACTGCAAAACTCTCCTTCCTGCTCAATTTCTGGGTGCAGTTACCACCTTGAAGTGCTGTCCACAATGAGTAGCCATCCCCATGGATCCTTTAACCTAAGAAACTGTGCAGCTGTCCTCATCATCCTCTCCTGTGCTCCCATGGGGACACCAAAACCCAGCACTTTGATGGGGCCCCCTCTGCTCACCCTTCCTCAGGAACTGGCCTTTGGTCTGGTCCATGATGTCTGCGGGGAGCAAGATGGAGCTGCACATGGGGTTCTGCCTCATGGCCGTGAAGGAGGCGTTTTGCACTACTGAGGAGATAGCATTGTCATCCAAATTCTGTCCCAGAAAATGGCAGAGGCGTCTCATACTGCCTTGCAGGTCCTTAGGGACACAGAAAAAGCCTGTTACCACCTCGGGTGACACATCAACACAGTTGGAACAGGTGGGTCTGCCAAGATCACTACCTGCTTCAGCTCTTCATAGGTGATGAAGAAGAAATTCTCCCTATCCTTCATCTCCATCCAGCCTCGCACATGTTCAAACCAAGAGCCATGGGGCACTGATGGGAGACAGAAGGCAGCAAGTCTATGGGCTGATCATGGCATGGCATGAGGCATGCAAGGCAGAGGAGGGTTCTCACTGGGATGGGAGAAGGTAAAATGCAAAACTGAGCAACAGCATCCAGAAATCAGGTGGGATTGGGAGGTTCAGCTATTGCAGATGAGCAATGGGGTCTTCTCCAGCCACCTTTCCTCTGACGTTTCCTTGAGGAAACAGATGTTGTTGAGAAAGTGCTGCTTCCTTGTCCTGAAAACACAGGAGTACGAGCAGACACAGACCATGGTGGGAAGGGGTTGGGGATGGAAGGATGCCAGGGTCCTGGCCTATGGATTTAGGGGATCTGCTGACCAAGACTTTCAAGAGACAACTGAAATCTGCACAAGGCAGGGAAATAAACAATTGAATTTATGGGCTCTCTAATGTATTGATGACAATTTAACCTCTATCACAGAGGAAGTTCTTTTTTGCAGCCATTGTCAGTGGACCACCAGAAGACGTTCTAGAGCTAGAGGTGCCAGGGAACCCCCAATGTGCCCTGAGCAAGCAGAAAATGTGTGTAGGGAACCTGCTTTGGCAGGGGGGTTGGACTTGATCCCTTCCAACCCCTACAATTCTGTGATTCTGTGATTCTGTGAAACTATACTCACACTCTCCATTGAGAAAGTCCCTCAAGAACTGCTCAAAGGACACGGGGTCCTCATAGCTGTTACACATCTTGCAGAAGTAGAAGTAGGAGACAACAACATCTCGAGGATCCTGGAGGGTGTAGATAACCTGGGGGAGAAGTGCATACAGGAGTAAGATGCTCAGAATAGGGGAAAAAAGAATAATTGCAGACAATGGCAATGGGGTAGATCTGCAAATGGAAGGGTCTGTCAAAGGAAGATGAATTCTGTGCAAGATTCAATGACGTCGACTTCAGGCAAGGGTTGAGGAATACATAGGCTCCCTAGAATCACTGGAGATTCCCCAGAA
Source organism: Coturnix japonica (assembly GCF_001577835.2). Classification (NCBI taxonomy): domain Eukaryota; kingdom Metazoa; phylum Chordata; class Aves; order Galliformes; family Phasianidae; genus Coturnix; species Coturnix japonica. The sequence continues at coordinate 272,964 of NC_029545.1, read as the reverse complement.
TATGCAAAGGTGCAGATGTGAGATAGGAGGCTGCATATTTCTCTTTGGAGAGTAGGTAGGATGCCCTACCAAGGTCTTCACCCAAGCTCCTATCATTCCAGTGTTTCCCAGATGATAGGCAACGGTCCTCCCAGGCTCCCCTTCAGACACTGCATGAATACCCACCCCATGAAAGCACATACAGGAGATAGGTTGGATATATGTTGGATTCTATGATCCCACCTTGGCAGTGGAATGGGAGAAGGACTTGGGGAAGATATGCCTGGGGAGGTGGCAGGTCAGCAGGCGAGGTGAGGGGTAGCTGAGGGCTGCCTCCAGACCCAGGTGTGTTGAGAACCAAGGCATGCGATCAGAATTGAGGACAGTTTGGTTCCAGCTGGGATGACCATGGCTGCGAATGAGGCTCAGGATCTCAGTCATCCACACGGTGCCTACCAGGTACAACAGAAATACAGAGCAAGTGATTTGCACGGGGCTTCAGGATGCATGGAGCTCAGCAGCAACGTCGCCATTAAGTCTGCTACCCATGCACAACCACTGTGCTATAAATACATATGCATATTTATCTATCAACATAAGTATTCCTGTTCCCATCACAAGAGAAGATTCAACTTCTGAACAACAGTGGAACTGCTCCCCAAGTCCCATAGACCTGCTATAGATCTCCCCACAATACCCATCCAGAACAACTCCCCCAGCCTCTCAGTCCTCCCTTGGACATCCCCATGGTACCAGATTTAGGGTAGGTGATGTTGAAGATGTCATCATCCCGCACCAGGAACTCATTGTGGGCAAAACTCAAGCTGTGCACGGAGTTGTAGGCAGGAGGGAATTTAATGCCTTTGTACATTACATAGTGCACCGGCATTCTGCTTGGATGGGAATAGGGTGTTGCAGCTCTGCAGACCTACAACAGGGAGAAAGAATAACAGGGCACTGAACTCAAGATAGGAAATTTCTTCCTGCATAATAAATCCCAAAGAGGAGCAATGCCATCTCCCTGACATCAGAAGAGTTCTGTATTGCATGATAACACACTCAGATCCTCTCTAATCCTTCCATATGGGGATCCAGATGAAGGACTACTAGTTCACAGGGCATTTAAGGAGCCCTAAGGCTAAATCTCTGCTAAGGGGTCAACCACTCCTCCCCCTCCCTTGCTGCCCCATGTGTTTACCTGCCCTCAGAGCTGGGATGGGTGCATAGCAGCTATCTTAGGAAGAGCCTGGACAACCTGGGAGACAGGAGGCAGATGGAAACCCTAAACTCCTTGTTTTCTACAAAAAAATAGAGCTTTGCTCTGCTTCCAGAAGCTGGGCAGAGAATCAAAAGGGGAGGAAAATGGTTTTCTTGTTGCACCATTCTGGAGCAATGATTAACGATATCCAAAGTTCAACAGCCACTCGTTTCCTGAAAATCAGTGACCAAAACTAGTCCCGTGTGTCCTCTGCCCCGGATCCACTGCAAGAACCACACTTTTCTTCTGTGCTCTTGTGTTTTCCCATGGAACTCTCCATTTTCCTTCAAAAATATAAAAAACATTAATGGCTTCCTCCTGCAGTGCCTTCATTTCTTATTTATATATCCCACAGCTGCTCTGAAAAGCCCATAAGCACTTGAGCCTCCCTATTCCCTTCAGCTGAAGGTCCTTTCTTTTCTGTTGAATGAGAAACCTTTGGAATGGCATTGAAGGGGGAGGAAGAGGGAAAGTTCTCTCCCTTGTGCAGCATTATACGGTCTCTGCAGATCCAAGGACAGGGCTGTTTAATGCCATTAATTAGTAGCAAGCAAAACCCAAGCAATACTCCTTGTAACAAGGCAGTCATATGGTTATATGTTAAATTAAAAGTATTTTCTAAATAGAATGAATGGAGTAAGTTTTTGCTTGAGAAAAGAAAAAAAGTAGTTCGACAACTTTCTGTAACACAGTGAGCTGATTAAGTAGATCAGAAAGTAAATAAAACACATAATGAGTGTCAAAAAATGTTTGAGAAGTAGTAAATATTTTATTTGAGTGCAGAAGACAATTGGTTTTTAGGACAAACAACTAAAACAGTGATTTCCCGTTTGACCGTGTTCTGTTTTCAAAGCAAACAGGAGAAAATGGGATTAAGAAATGTTTAAACACTTCAAAGAGGAATGTTAACCAACCACAGACACAGAGGGAGTAATAAATGCAATTAACCCCTTTGTTGCTTGGAGCTGAGACACAAGTTCAACTAAACTAAAAGGAAAGCCACAGAACATTAATTGCAAAGAACTGTTTTTCCCTTGCAGTCCAAGAGAGACTCCACTTCTTTACCTGAAGTAATTATTTATTTTGAAATTATGAAAGGCTGTCCTTTCATAATTGGTGGATAATTAACAACTGAAGGCTTGCCTGCCTCCAATGATCATTAAAAAATTGGGTAATTAGTGTGTTTGTAAGCATATTCATTTTGTATGTATTTTAAAAATAAAGACATCGTGTCTATTCTAGAAATACATGTTTAATCACATTTTAAAGGTACAAAAATACTATCAACATTGTCTGGTGAGTTAAGGGAAAAAGACAACAATAAGTTGTAAATACTTTTAATTTTTCTTAGTAATAAGTTATTCATGCTGCTGGAGCTAAAGAAAGAAAAAGAAAAGGGTATTAAACTACAGCCAGGTCTTTCTGCATTAAACTTAAAGGCAAAAACTATAATTGTCAATGTTTTCAAGTAAAAATATCAGCATGTAACAGTTGGAAATTCTATTTTTTTATATCACAGTTAATGGAAATTTAGTATCATTTAAGAGCTATGAATGATTTAATGCCCTCTAACCTTTCAGAACAGAATGATGACATGTGACTAAATGGTTCAAGAATTCAGAAAGAAACCACAACCTTGTCCAGTGACACCTGAATTCAAAGTAATGCAGAGCCCATTTAAATCAATTAAGGGAGTTATTTTAAATTACTGCTTTAATTTAAAATCAATTAATTAATTAGTTAGAGAGGAGTCATGGCTCATGGAAGAAATACTTATGCCAGAGGGAAGCAGAATTCACACATCCAAGGAGCACATGCAATCACCCCATTGCTTCTTCTCCAAAGAGATCAAGTTTAATGGGAAATATTAATAAAGCACCAAAAAAAAAATGTAAATATCATGGTTTGGTACTGAAAGGAAAATAAATTTTAATTTTAATTAGTTAATTAATTATTATTTTTATTTTTCCCCACTGATTTCACCTAAAACTTGTGTAGTGTGGGGAAATAGGAATATACTGCTGGTTTTGACTGCACAGTTATAGTAATTCCAAAAACTTACTCTAATTGTGAGTATCCTCTGATTAGGATTAGAGTTAAAGTCAATTTTAGGGTTTGGTTTAGGGTTAGGGTAAGGGTTATGTTTAGGATTGATAAGAGTTAAAGTTAGGTTCAGTTAGGGTTAGCATTAGGATCACTTATAGTTAAGGTTAGGGTTATGTCCAATTAGGGTTAGGGTTGGGTTTAGGGCTGGGGTTATGATCAGTTAGGGTTAGGACTAGGGTTAGTGTTTAGTGTTAGGGTTAAGGTTAGGTTAAGGTTTAGTGTTAGGGTTGGGATGACAGAGTTAGGTTAAGGGTTAGCATTGGAGTTAAGATTAGGGATAAATTGAGGATCAATTAGGATTAGGGTTAGCATTTGTAGGTATCGGCAAACTTGTGTGGTTTTGGCTTCTCAAAATCCTCCTGCTCTTGCACTTCCTCCATTCCTCTTTCCTTTCTCCTCTTTTTTCTCCTTCATTTCTTTTTATTCCCTCCATAGAGCACATTGGTATCTTGGGTCTGCTTTGCCTCTTGGCAAACTCCACTCAAAGAGTTGGATCATCCTTGGAATTGCCTGCAGTCAATCAAGAACACTTTCCCTGCCCTGTTCTTGTGCTGAGACTGCCATTTTGTACTTGCAAAGATATCTGTGACTCTGGTGATTATGCATGTTATTGGATCATCCTAGATCTTGATGCCCACAGCATTGCAGGTGAAAGGCATGGGAGCATTTCAGAGATTCCTCAAAGTGAATGCAGAAGGAAGGGTTTGGAGAACAGTCATGATAACATGAGCAGTCACGTTGTACACCACCCCAACAGATGTATGCTATTAACTCTGTCTGGGTTGAAAATAGGGGCACAAGGAGGTTCTAGGTACATTTAAAACTCTATTTCTGTTGACAGAAAGGTGCTTATTTTCAAATGGAATATGATGAGCTGCAATCATTCAGCTGAAAAACTGGTCACATCTCATTACCAGACTGTTAGAAGAGAAAAATATCCCCTGCTTCACAGTCATGCCTTATTTATTTGGTAGTATGAAAATCTGTGAGCAGCTGTTGCCAAGGATGAAGCACAGGAAGAGTATCAGAAATCTCTGATGAACACCATGAGAACTCGGTGAGAATGGCAACAACTGCCATCGAGCCAGACTGACATGGGACACAAACACAAGGTCAATATCCCACTAGTTTCATGCTTTTGTTGCTCTCTATTTTTTAATCTTAATAAAAATGCTAAGAATTAAAATGTTCGGTTACCTATATACATTACCTGTATTCTATAGTTGACGAGGGCTGCTCCAAAAGTAATGCCTCTTGGTTTAATATTTTGGAGCATGATGCCATAGGCAGATATTGGTGGTATGTCAGTAGAGGTTGAACTTTCCCACCAATATTCTGTTAAATGTTGTTGCTGTGTGACAGACGGCAGCAGAGGGGCAGTCTGATGAAATGGTGTCTGGCATGGAAGTGAGTATGAAGCAAAGGGGCGATATTCAGCTCCTCCACGCAGAACAACAAGGCTTCCATTGACATTCATTCATACTTGCTGAACATTTATGGAGACCAATTGGTAGGTGTGAGCACAGAGGGGAGGTGGTGGTTTTCACCATGAGGCATTTCATCAGTAATGAAAGTGACAGCGGTCACATCTGCTTGTGCAGATTTTTATGAGCGTGGCATGCGGGCTCTTGTTCATAGCTCATGAAAATGCATAGCTAATGGTGGTGACTGTATGGAATAATAGTGATTTGTAGCTGAGAAACTGCCCTACCAAATAGTGCTATTATGCTTTTTGTACATTTCCCATTTAAATATATGTGAGAAGCATTACTTTCAAAGCAACTCATCTATGCAACCCAAGACAATTCCTCTTCACTCAGTACAGCCCAGGCAAGCCAAAAGTTTGGACACCCATGCATGTAAAGCAAAGCATCTTAAAACTAGCACATATCCCCTGTGCAACACCTTACCAGCGCAATCACACATTTCTTGCACTGATTTTCTTCTTATCCCTCTGAAATGTTTTGGATTCATCCTTTCCTCAAAGCTTCAGGTGTTTCTCCTCCAGGAAATGCAACAGCCATGCTGTTATGAAGTATTATCCTTAGCCATCTTCTCTGGATGCTGAGCAGTTGTGGGTAATTATACTTATTTTTTCTTTGATTTTTATGGATATATACATATATGTGTGTATATATATATATGTTTTTGTACCCTTTGTTAAGTTTTGTTATGTTTTTCTCCCACTTCACCCTGATGTTCTTTGCTGGGAGCGTGGCTTTTCTATCCTCAATATCAAAAGAAGTCATCCCAAATATGCAGGAAATGCATTTCAATCCCCTCCAGCAGCAAAGGTGCTAAAGAAGAGGCCAAGGCAGCCAGGTTCTATCCCTTCCCCTTCCCTTTGCATTGTCTGGTAGCCCAGGGGAAGGTTTCCATTGAAAGTGTGTTCGTTCCCCATCAGTAGAAAACTATGGGGAACAAAGTTCTCCCAGCAAGAGCTAAATTAACACCTTAATTTTTAGGGGAATAGAGAAGGAGAAAAGAAAATACTCAAGTGATCTCCCTACCCCCCTCCCGCTTCCCACTCTCCCCCCCAAAAAGGGAGTATAAGTGTCTGTTTGTAAATATATGTGTATATAAAAAGCTAAAATGCTCACAGTGAGGCTGTGATAAATGGGGATTTGCAAGGACAGCTGATGGTAACCTGAGCAGCTTTATCAGAGCTGTGCAAACAATGACTCTTTGTTTGAAAGCAAATACAAGGACTGGTTTCCTCATTCACTTCTTGCAGGGAAAGCAGTCAGAAACTGGACTTGGAAACCCAGCCCCCCTGCTCCAGCTGGTTGCAGCTGCTTTCTTCTCCTGCTTTTTCACCATAGAAGCTGCACAGGTCTGTTGCCCTAACGCCTTATCAGTCAAGGATGGGGAATAGAAATGAGAAGGAATGGGCAAGAAAATTCATTAGTTAAGATAGAGGTTAGCAGGTAAAGCCAAAGATGCGCATGCAAGCAAAGCACAATGTGGGATTAGTACATTCCTTCTCAGCAGCAGGAGGATTTTCAGCCATTTCCAGGGCCCCATCCTGCATAATGGTTAATGGGAAAGAGAGACATCATAATTTCAAATGTTCCTCCCTTCCTCCTTTTCTTTGTCTCCCATTGCCAAGCTCATCATATAGTATAGAATATCTCTTTGGATCTTTTGAGTTCATCTGTCTCATCCTCTTCCTGCAGCATCAGAGGCTGAAGAATCCTTGTCTCTGTGCAATCCCTGCTCTGCAATGACGACACCTGTGTGCTTTCATTTCATTGCTTTCATCATAAATCCAAACTCAAGCATGACACGGGCTGCTAGAAGGGAAAGTAACTCTGTCCCCATCAGAAGCAGTACAGGATGCATCTCACAGCTTGGGCAACACCTCCTGCTTCACCTCCCTCCCTGCCCTGGGTGTGATGGGATGCTCAGTGAAGAGCAGGGCAGACCCAGGAAACTCCAGCCATAGTGGGCTGAGATACCCTGGGATTTCCCACCCACCAGCACATCCTAAGGGCCATGACATGGGATTTAGAGGATTCCCCTCTGGACCAAGCTTCTTGGGGTATCTCTGGTTAATGGAGGGTTGGATCATCTCATCAACTTCTCTCACTGGTCCAGTGAGAAATTAGCAAGCTGAGTCTCCTTGCTTCTGCTGCCCATCCCAGCTTGTCCCATCTGTTGTTAGTTTGGAAGACTGATGTGAGAGCTTGCTCCAGTGGGGCTTATCTCCAAGCTGCTCTCTGCCTAAATGCCCCAATCCTAGATGAACAAGACCCCAGGCCCTATTACATTTCCCCCTCAGGCTTTCAGTCTCTGAGCGTTCCTTCCTCCCCATCTTCCAGCATCCTGCCCCTATGGAGAAGTTCAGAGCCCTTGATCACAGCCTCCTTAGCTCACTCCAATCCCAGAGCATGGGAACTGAGATCACCAACAAGGCAGGTGTGACTGTCTGCTATCCTACCTCTGTATGGTAACCACCAGGCATTATCTTGAGGAAGTCCCTGAAGCATAGGCATGAATTCAAGAGCAGAATTACAAAGTGTGCATGAAGTATGGTGGAGAGGGGTCCACAGAAGCTGCAGTGAGTAGAAGGAAGCGGAATGGAGGTAAGAGAATCCATGTCCTGGGCTGGCGCCAATGGGAAAGTAATGCAACCATGCTTTGAACATCTTGCAGAAAAATAGAAAGAAAACAACAGGGCTGGACAAATGTTCTTGCTTACACAAGAAAAAGGAAACCCCATAGGCTCCCACTACAATTTTTGCTGCAGTGTCTGAAATTACAGATTTACAGAAGGTTTAAGACTGGAAGAGACTGAGAGGTCTTTTTATCTAGGGCAAGAGGGGATGGATTTTAAGTAAAATAAGGAAGATTTTGGTCAGGTATTAGGAGAAAATTCTTTACTCAGAGGATGATGAAGCTGTCCAGAGATGTTGTGGATGCCGCAATCTTGGAGGTGCAGCCTCACCTCCAGCAGTGTTTGTGCTCTGTGATATAAGGATGTAAAAGTATTAGAGTGCCTAAAGGTGGGCTATGAAGTTGAGGAAGGATCTGGAGGGAAACAAGGACATTAGAATGCTCATAGGACATCTCCTGTGCCAAAGCCTGTTACTCCTCATTAGCTGAAGGGGACCATCATGCTTCTGATTTGGATACATCAGCTTGGTGCTTACAGTTCAGTGAGATAGATCTGAGTGTCTTGATTGGCTTCTGTACAGGGCGCTCTGGCCTTCAAAGATGTCTTTTGTTTGAGTAGAATAAATGTCATATGTGTTTGCCAACACTGTCATCTCTCTTCTCCATGCATCTTCAATGTTTAGATTCCACCTGGAAAGAAATGCATGAAATCCAGACCTGTAAAACTAGCTTGCTTTTACCCTGCAAGATCACTTAAAGTTGTTAGTATGCATATAATAGTGTTAAAGAATAACTGAATCATTGAATCTTAGAATCCCAGAATGGCTTGGCTTGGAAGGCACATGACAGATCATAGAATCATAGGACAGCAAGAGTTGGAAGGGACTATGAAGATCATTGAATTAATCACATTAAAAATAGGATTGTGGAACTACATAATCATAGAACCATAGAATCATAGAAACGTGGAATCATAGACTAATACAATCATAGAATCATAGAACAGCTTGTGCTGGAAGGGACCCATCCAGTTCCTGATATTAGAAAATAGCTCTTTATGGTGCAGGCAGAGAAGCAGTGGCACAGATAGCCCAGAGAGGTGGTAGATGCCCCATCCTTGGAGACATTTGAAGGTTGGACCATAATCTGAGCAACCTCATCTAACTGTAGATGTCCCTGTTCATTGCAGGGGTGCTGGACTAGATGAACATTAAAGATCCATTCCAGCTCAAATGATCCTATGATTCTAAGACTGTGAAAGAATGAAGAGCCACCAGCCCTAAAACCCAGATTTGAGGCATAGTAGCTACTAATGCCTTGCAGGATGGGGCATGCATGAAGGTTACCAGAGCATACGACGCCTGCATCTTCTCCATGGTTGCAGTTATGGACTCCCCAAGGCCTTGCTGCACACTCAGAGAGCGCTGATTCCCTGCTGGAGCATTTCACATCATCCAGCCAGATACGTCCATAGCCTTGCCCAAAATAAGCAGATCCTGGGGCTGACATGGCTGTTCCACAGCCCAGCTGCTGGCACACAACTGCAGCATCACTCAGGTCCCAGCCATCATCGCACACTGTTCCCCACTGCTGGCTGTGAAGCACCTCGACTCTCCCAGCACAACGATTAGGGCCATTCACCAGCCGGAGAGGAGCTGCTTCTGCAGTGCCTGCACATAAAGCAAGATCAAAGGAGAAATGCACACATAAATACCCTGCACCTAAACCATAAACCCTGCTGAGAATAGATACAGTGTCCCTGTACCAACCAAGGCATCCAGTGGATGAAGAGGACGTTCTGGGTTCTCCCATAGTCAACCTCAGCCTCTCCATCTTGCTCTGCATTGCTGAAATACCTTGCTTAGGGCTTCACGTTGCTGTTTCACTCTCCCAGTTGTTGTCCACAACACCTGGTGTGCAATGAACCAATCTCACACACACAGACGAGGTGTTGGTTTACTATTAAGATGGGGTTAATTTTCCTTTCTGCTGACTACACTAGTCATGATGATTATTTAATCACATTTAGTTTGCACATTTCAGTGATGTCCCCCATCTTTGAGTACAAGCTTAGTAGCCAAATTATCATCAGGAGTTTCGTTCAGTAGTTTCAGGTGTGGTCATCTGATACTCAACAAAAGCCTGGATTTGCTGTATCTAAGGGAGCCCAATGGAGGAATTCATCCCTCCCTAGCAGACGTTTCCAATATAAACTATTATCGAACTAAACTACTATCGAACCACTTTCTGACACAGTACACTATTCTTGCTCTACTCAAAGAGCTATCTACCCTGCCAAGTTCTGAAATTAAAATCTAATGTTGTCTATGAACATTACAGATGAAACCCAGACAAATGGAGATATTTGAGGTATGGGAGGCACAGCTGGATACAGCTATCAGGTGGAATTTTGCTGTTGCTAACCCAATAATCATGGACCAGATTCTGATGGTAACTGTGAACCATGGTCAGGGCCATGCACACTACATAATGTTTATAGACCACAGTGACTGATGGCAGACATTAGGAGCAGCCCAAGCTCAGAGAAGACCTTCTACTGAGACTGAAAATCATTTTTCCATGTTTCCCAATGCTTTTGAGACTGAGAAATAGGTAGGAGTTACCTGAGCACACCACACCAGCATCTTCTCCGTGTTTGCAGTTATGGGATCCCCAGGCCTGGAACTGGCACTGCGAGAGGGCAGCCTCTGTCCCTACACAACTGACATCATCCATCCAGATGGGATCAGACCCTTGTCCAAAGCGAGCTGAGCCAGGGGCTGATAGTGCTGCCCCACAGCCCAGCTGCCTGCACACAACATTGGCTTCTGTTTTATCCCAGCCATCATCACACACGGTTCCCCACTGATGGTCATGAAACACCTCAACTCTCCCAGCACAGAGATTTGGGCCATTCACAAGTCGGATGGGAGCTGGTTCTGTAATACCTGACCAAAAGAGATAGCAGTCACAGAAACACAAGGAGAAATCCACAGCACACAAGAAATCCAAGGGACATGGACAAGCCACAAGAACCAAATGATGTTCATCAAAGCCAGACACAGGGTGCTGTACTTGGGTTGGGGCCATTCCAGATACACATACAGACTGGGAGAAAAACTTGTTGAGAGCAGGGCTGCAGAGAATGACTTGGGTGTTCTGGTGGGTGAAAAACTTAACAAGAGCCAGCAGTGTGCACTCACAGCCTGGAAGCTGACAGTTCCCTGGGCTGCTTTTACAGAGGGGTGGCAGTGGAGATGAGGAGGGGATTGTCCCCTGCTCCTCCTGCTCTCTCTTCTGCAATACTGCATCCGTGTCTGCAATAACCAGCACAGGAAGGGACCATTTCCGGGAGGACATGAAGATGCTCATAGGACTGGAGCACCTCTCCTATGGACACAGGCTGAAGGTGTTGGGCTTGTTCAGCCTCGAGGAGGCTGAGGGGGAGGGGGGATCCTATCAACACTTGTAAATATCTAATGAGCAGGTTTCAATGGTTGGGACCAGACTCTTTGTGTTTGTTCTCAGACAAGGGGCAATGGTACCCAGGCAGTCCCATCTGAACATGAGATAGAACTTACTATGAGCATGACAGAGCCCTGGAACAAGCTGCCTAGGAAGGCTGTGAAGTCTCTGGAGATATTAAAACCTTCCTGGATGATTTCCTGTGCAATCTACTGTGTGAAAATTCCTCTAGCAGGGGGATTTCCAGAGGTCCCTTCCAGCCTCTGCAAGTCTGTGATTCTGTGAATTAACAATACCTGAGCAAACCACACCAGCATCCTCCCCATGGTTGCAGTTGTGTTCCCCCCAAGGCCTGACTCGACACTCAGTGAGAGCAGTTTCAGATCCTGCACAGTTCATGTCATCCAACCAAATCTTTCCAGTTCCTTGCCCAAACTGAGCAGAGTCAGTGGCTGAGGTGGCTGCTCCACAGCCCAACTGCCTGCAGACCACTTGAGCATCTGATAAATCCCAGCTGTCGTCACAGATGGTCCCCCATTGCTGCTCATGAAACACCTCGACTCTTCCAGAGCAGAAATTTGATCCATTCACCAGCCGGATTGGGGCTGGTTCTGGAACACCTGAGACATGAAGGAAAGATCAGATAAGTCTTTTTGGTAAAGACACTCTTCATAGGCTTATTAGAAAAGATTGTGGACACTAGTTGGTTTAGTATAATATCCAGGGACAAGCATCGAGAAGAAGGTTCAGTGCTATTGCTTTTCCCCACTCTTGCCCCAGAAGTCAAGAAGTATCACTGCCCTAAACTAAGGAAAATACATGTTAGTTCTCACTCCTAAACATGAGGAGCTTTAAGGCTTTTTCTCTGTCTTTTACAAGGCAGATAGCAATGCCCAGACAGCAAATGAAGGCAGTTCCAGTGCACAAGGGAAAAAGACGCTATCCAGGAACATGGTGAGAAAACTGGGGTATGATTCACTTCAGACAGACTTCAGCTTTCAGTGGCTCATTTAGTTTCCCATGCATTGGTACCTATTGCCATTTGAGATGCCTGGTGTATCGCAGACGTGCCAATGAGTCTTGCTTAGTATCTTAGGAGATGGGCAGCCTTTGGTATCTGCAATTAGAGACTAGATGGGACATCACAGGATGTCTGTTATTGCTTGACAAAGGGAAGGCAACTGATGTCATCTACCTGGATTTCTGCAAGGCTTTTGACATGGTACCCTACCACATCCTTATCTCTAAATTGCAGAGATGTAGATTTGATGGGTGGACTATTCGTTGAATAAGGAATTGGTTGGATGGTCACAGTCAGAGGGCTGTGACCAATGGCTTTATGTCTGGATGAAGCCTGGTAACGAGTGTTTAAATCCTCCAAGGCTCTGTCTTGAGACCAATACTCTTTAATATCTTGATCATTGACATAGATGATGGGATTGAGTGCACCTTCAGCAAGTTTGCTGATGACAGCAACCTGATCAGTGTGGTTGATATGTTAGAAGGAAGGAATGCCATTCAGAGGGATCTTGATCAACTCAGAAGGTGGGCCCTTGTGAAGCTAATGAGGTTCAGCATAGAGAAGCACAAGGTTTTGCACCTCAATAATCCCAGTTGTGTGTAAACCAGGAGAACTCCTTGAGAGCAGCCTTGTTGAGAAGGATTTCAGGGTACTGGTAGGTGAAAAAGTTAACATAAGCCATCAGAAGAGGGGTGGACAGGAGGGTGAGGGAGTTAGCTGTCCCCCACTATTCTGCCCTCCTGGGTCCTCAGGAATAGTACTGCATCCAGGTCTTGGGCCTCCAAGACAGGAAAGATGTGGAGCTTTTGGAGAGGGACCAGAGGAGGGCCACGAAGACAATCAGAGGGCTGGAGCACCTCTCCTATGAAGACAAGATGAAGGAACTGCGCTTATTCTGCCCGGAAAAGAGAAGACTGCATGGAGATATCATTGTGGTGTTCCAGTATTTCAAGAGAATTGATAAACATGAAGGAAGTCAACTTTTTACATGGGTAGTGATATGAAGAAATGAATTGGCTTTAAACTAGAGGAGGGAGATTTAGATAAAAGGTCAGGGGGAAGTTTTTAGCTGAGAGAGTGGCGAGGTGCTGGACCAGGTTGACCATAGAGTCTGCCTGTGCCCCATCCCATGATGTTTTAAAGACCAGGTTAAATGGGGCCCTTGGCAATCCGATGAAGTATTTGATCTCATGGTTGTCAAACCTGCCTGTGACAGGTTGGTAGAAACTTGTTGATACTTGAGGTTCCAGCCAACCCAAGCTATGCCATGATTCTGTGAACTCATATGATACAAAACTAGTTATTTTTGGAAGGAAACCCCCTTTTACAACACCATCAAAGAACCTCATTTCCCTTTGTAGTCATAGAAAGGAAATAAGCACTATTAGGTTGAACTTGTTTTAATCTGCTTTGGGCATGTCATCAGGATGGGGAAAATCCTGCTATGGGCTGTGCTAAGTCTTCGCTGGCTGCAAAAGGACAATGATGAATTCAAAGAGAGGCATCTGTGCTTACACAGCAAATCCACAGGGTATTCTCCAGATGTGGATAAGTAATTGTAGAGAAATATGTTATCTCCAGTGAGAGCAATTCAAAAGCGAACCATTTTGGGGGGATAGAATGATGAAACATAGGGTGAAGAAGAGTTAATTAAATGACAATTCCTCACAAAGCTACATAAAGGACTGAGGGTGACACTCTTAAGTGTCATGTTGTTCCAAGAAAGACGTGGCTTAGTATAAAAGGGAGTGCTGTCTACAAGATATCCAAACCATTATCTCTTCAGAGATAATCAGCACTGCCAAAGCCTCAGCTTGATTAAAGATTAGAAGGAATATGCCCAGCAGCCATGGAGATAACTGGGAAGAAGAAGAAGCTTGAAAACATTTCTCTGGTTTTAGAGTTATAAGATGGGCAGAGGGCACCCTGTGGCGTTTCAAGCATCCCTCCACATACCTTAAGCCTCAGTCAGAAAGTAGCATAAACGAGACTTACCCAAGCACACAACACCAGCATCTTCTCCATGGTTACAGTTATGGGCTCCCCACAGACTGGTCTCACATTTAGAAAGGGCAGTTTCAGCTCCTGTGCAATTCACGTCATCCAACCAGATAGGGCCAGACCCTTCTCCAAAAGAAGCTGAAGTTGCAGTGGATAGAGCCCTCCCACAGCCCAGCTGCCGGCAAACAACTTCAGCATCACTTATGTCCCAGTTGTCATCACACACGGTTCCCCACTGATGGCCATAAAAAACTTCAACTCTCCCACTGCAGCGACTTGGCCCACCCGTTAACCGCAGTGGAGCATCTCTTGGTATGTCTGCAGAAAACAGAGAGGGCAGGGATGTGTGTTATGGAGTTGCTGCTGGCCTGATTAAAAGTAAGGACAAGTACACTGTGAGTGAGGGTCTAGTGACATCCAGGATGCATTTATTCTGTTGCCTGATGTGGGGATGTCTTTGCCAGTTCAAAACTATGAACACAAGAGACTGTGTACCACCATATTCTGCTGAATGTAAGTAGGATGGAATACAGCGTTAGTATGATTTATCAAAGGTCTGGGAGCCTTAGTCCTTAGTGTTTGTGCAGCCTCACTTTAAATACGGTATACAGTTCTGGACTCTAGAATATGAAAAGAATATTATGGTACTGAATGCATGCAAGGTAGGGCAATGCTCTTTAGAAGTTTGGAAGGCATGCAAGAAGTGGCTGGAGAATACAGTATGGAGGAGACCAAGATGTGATCTCCTTCCTACTCAAATATTCTGTTCTGTACTATTCCATTCCATTCCATTCCATTCCATTCCATTCCATTCCATTCCATTCCATTCCATTCCATTCCATTCCATTCCATTCTGTTCCGTTCCGTTCCGTTCCATCTCATTCCATTCCACTCCACTCCACTCTGTTCCATTTCACTTTAATCCATTCCATTCCAATGTATTCTATTCTATTTTACTCCACTGCATTCCATTCCGTTCCATTCCATTCCATTCCATTCCGTTCCGTTCCGTTCCGTTCTGTTCCATTCCATTCCACTCCACTCCACTCCACTCCACTCCACTCCACTCCACTCCACTCCACTCCACTCCACTCCACTCCACTCCACTCCACAACATTCTATTCTATTCTATTCTATTCTATTCTATTCTATTCTATTCTATTCTATTCTATTCTATTCTATTCTATTCTAACTCACTTTCATTACACTCCATCCATTCCCTATTCCATTCCATCATTCCATTCCATTCCATTCCATTCCATTCCATTCTATTTTACTTTACTCCACTCCCTTCCATTCCATTCCATTCCATTCCATTCCACTCCACTCCATTCCGTTCCTTTATCTTTCTAAGACAAGGACGACTTCTGGGTACAGGAACAGTTACACACTTTCCAGAAAAGGAGCAATTTCAAAGAAATATCCCATCAGATGACAGGGAGCTCCAAACACACTCAGGAATTCAGGCCCGCAACATCAAGATGATGTTTGCAGCTATGCTGGCACACAAATAGTCCTCATAGAAAAAGAAATCCTCCCTGTAACACAGAGGCATAAACAGGAGTTACCTGAGCACACCACACCAGCATCTTCTCCGTGTTTGCAGTTATGGGATCCCCAGGCCTGGAAGTGGCACTGCGAGAGGGCAGCCTCTGTCCCTACACAATTGACATCATCCATCCAGATGGGATCAGACCCTTGTCCAAAGCGAGCTGAGCCAGGTGCTGATAGTGCTGCCCCACAGCCCAGCTGCCTGCACACAACATTGGCTTCTGTTTTATCCCAGCCATCATCACACACGGTTCCCCACTGATGGTCATGAAACACCTCGATTCTCCCAGCACAACGACTTGGGCCATTCACGAGACGGATGGGAGCTGGTTCAGCAGCACCTGCACCAAATACAATTGCAAGATGTTTGGGATCATTACGTGTCTCAAGAGTTCTGTGGACAAGCCAAAAAAATGCTCACGGGGGTCTGGTAGCAAACTGCAGGTCTCTTCCTCAACAACAGGGCACAGAAATAGGTGTAGTACCTGAGTGTTGTGAATACTGAGTGCTAACTCAATAGCCTTGACATACCCAGCTGTCAGGATTCAATATCCAAGTCCACAGTGTTTTAGTCCCTGTGAGAGCTCAAGCTGCTCCCTGGAGCCTGGCTCCATAACTGTCCTGGACACAAGGGGATAACACAGACCTTCTCCATGACTCACATCCCTTTGGTATTAACTTGAGACATGGTATCCAGGTGAAATACAGCCTTACCATCAACATACCACTCTCCTTTTATCTCAGCCTATAACTTCATGATTAGCACTCATCCTACTTGCCCTGAGGAGATTCCAGATCTACCAGCAACCTCCCACAAACACATTGGCTGCATCATACCCCACATACAGTGGGATTCAGTACCTGAGCACACCACACCAGCATCCTCTCCATGGTTACAGTTGTGGTCACCCCAAGGTTTGGCTCGACACTCAGTGAGGGCAGTTTCAGATCCTGCACAGTTCACGTCATCCAACCATATTTTTCCAGTTCCTTGTCCATACTGAGCAGAGCCAGAGGCTGAGATTGCTTCCCCACAGCCCAACTGCCTGCAGACCACTTGAGCATCTGCTAAATCCCAGCTGTCATCGCAGACGGTCCCCCATTGCTGCTCATAAAACACCTCGACTCTTCCAGAACAGGAATTTGATCCATTCACCAGCCGGACTGAAAGAAGCTCAGCAAACCCTGTAATGGAGATATAGTGAAGCCATCAGTTTTCTGTGCTTTCCTTCATATTTTGGTCCATGCTGATCATGTCTGGACAGCAGTGGTGTGGCATGGACATTGCTTATTTTTTTCCATATGAGACCAGCAGATCCTTGCAGCAGTTTTGTCTCATAGAATAGCGGTCTCTGGTTCCCTCTCCTATTGACTAGTCTCACATAAGCATCAGCCAACTGATGTGAAGTCAACTCACGTTCTGAATTTAATATCTTCATTTTGCTACCAGAGAGGTGGTGGATACCCCATCCCTGGAGGTATTTAAGGCAAGGCTGAATGTGGCTCTGGGCAGCCTTGTCCAGTGACTGGCAACCTTTACCAATAGGGCGATTGAAACGAGATGTTCTTTGGGGTTCTTTTCAACCCAAGCCACTCTGTGATTCTATGTTTCTATGGTTTTTTTGTTTGTCTGATGTTTGAAAGATAAATTCCTTTTCTCAAACTAAGCAGACACTGATGGGAACTGCTCAGGACTGGCAGAGCAGTGGACAGGAAGACCTACAGCCATCCATAATGTTATGTTTTTGAATGTGTAAAGGAATGATACAGAAGACAGAAGAATGGTGGAACTTGAGAACTTGGTCAGCTGGGGCCATGGCTGACTTATGCAGTAATGCTCCTTGTACTTCTATACTCTTCTCAACACAACACAGTAAGGACAACACAATAAGAATACAACACAATAAGAATAACCCAGTTATTGGGTTGTAGAGTAACTGATATGTGAACACACCTCACAGTGAGGTGCCTTCCCTCTGTGTACCACTATCTGTGGTAGCAAACTGCCCTCTGGAAGCACCCCATTAAAAAGACCTGCATATGGAAGGACAAGCTGTAATTGCTCATGGAGATAGCCACATCATTTTGAAGCCCTTTGTGCTGCTTTCTTTGCAAGCATCTATTAGTGCTGAAAGACCTGGGCTCCAGAGTGACCCAAGACAGCTTACTCCTTAATGCTTATTATGTTAAGGGTACCTGCACAGACCACGCCAGCATCTTCTCCATGGTCACAGTTATGTCTTCCCCAGGAACTGGCTTTGCACGTGGAAAGGGCATCTTCAGTCCCTGTGCAGCTGACATCATCAAGCCAGATTTGGTCAGATCCTTGCCCAAAGTGAGCCCCATGGAGAGCTGACAAGGCCTTCCCACAACCCAGCTGCCTGCAAACAACCTCTGCATCAGCCAAGTCCCAGCCATCATCACACACAGTTCCCCAGCGCTGGCCATAGAACACCTCAATTCTCCCAGAGCAGTGGGTTGACCCATCCACTAATCGAAGCGGGGCTGGTTTTGCAAAACCTACAGGAAGGAAAAGAAATAATAAAGGCCATGGAAGTATCTCATGCAGAATCTGGCTTGTCTTTTCTCCATTTGTCAGTGAACATAGTGCTTTTCATTCCATCACATTGTGACATGGAGAATTACTGTGCGTAGGAGGAGCACAAGCACTTCCTCCATCATCACAGCATGAGATGTTCAGCAGCATCCCTATTCAGGCTCCCAAAGGCTCCACTGTGGGGTCAGTTCACTTAAATGCTTTTATTAGTGATCTGGATGCAGGACTTGAATACATACCAAGTTCACAGGTGGTGCTAAACTAAGAGAGGTTGACTCACAGAAATCTTGACAGGGAGGTCCTGTAAAATGAGAGAGCAACCACCAACTGCATGAAGCTTAAGAAGAACAAGTGTAAGATTCACATTCTGGGAAGAGGAACCCTGGAGATATGCAAAGACTGGTGGATGAGAGGCTGGAAAGCCTCTGTATGTGGCTATAAAGTTGACAGCCTTATTAGTGCCTCATTGTTGGAAAGGCTGTGGGAAACAGACTCCTCTCCCTCTAGTGATGCCCAAGCAATCACAGCATTGGTAATAACTGACCTAATTTCTAATGGTAAACACATTGTGGAATATGTTGACTCTGTTTGGCCAGACAGCTCTTGAACTGGGATGAAGTGGGTGGCTCTGGGCATGATGAAGGATGGACCCTGGGTTTATGGTTGTCTTCAAGGACTTGATGTTAAACATACTTGGAGAGACAACATGCGCCATGGTAGCTCCTTGCCTGATGCAACAGTTTAGGGGGTACTTAGGAAGGAACTAAATCCACTGATAGAACAGTGAGATGATGGATGGGACCATTGAAGGCAGTGAGAGAATATTCTCTATCAAAGCCTTATTGTCCATGTCCTATACTGTGGGAGTGTACAAATAATTCCTTCACCAACACTGCTCTACCAGTGGCTCATGTAGTGGAAAATTCTTATTCCCAAGAAGACGCAAGATCGTTTTAGTACAAACCACCTTTTACCTTTTGGTTCTCTTGAGCATTGGGGTTCTCTGTGCTCCAAAGGGAACAGAGCTCCCTACAGCATCTCCAGCATATCTCCAGATGCCACAATACTCACTTGTGTCATGTAGGATGAGAGTTACCTGAGCATACAACACCAGCGTCTTCTCCATGCCCACAGTCATGTTTTCCCCAAGGTTTTGCAGTGCATTCAGACAGGGCAGCTTCAGTTCCTTTACACATAACATCATCAAGCCAAATGGGGTCAGATCCTTTTCCAAAATAAGCTGAGGAAGTCGCAGATATGGCTGTCCCGCAACCCAGCTGATGGCACACAACTTCAGCATCAATTAGATCCCAGTGGTCGTCACAGACCGTTCCCCATTGCTGGCCATATAGCACCTCCACTCTCCCAGAGCATTGATTTGTACCATTCACTAATCGCAGTGGAACTGTTTTGTTGTTTCCTGCATTAAAAGGTAATGAAAAACAAGAGAAAAAAATCAATCAACCAGCACCATCAACTTGCACTATGAAAGAGCCTGTAGGGAATGAAGGAAAGAATAATTCTCCACTGCTATCATCCAGAGCTTGAAAAGACTGATAAGAAACACATTCTGAATTTGTTTCTGTGTCTTCATACTTCCCAATCAGAGAGATTAATAGATTGGATTTGGAATTCTTTTTAAAGCAGGGACAAAACCCACACTGGAGTATTACACCAAAGGAACCGACAACAGATTAAGACACCCTTATGTCTTACACACTCCTTGGTTTCTCCTTGAGAGATGGGTGCTGATATTTTATGATGTTTGCTCCGAAAGTAATGCCTCCTGCTTTATTATGTTGACCCACAACATCATTTTGTGGTTGGACTTGATGATCCTGAAGGTCTTTTCTAGTTCTATGATTCTATGATCAGAGGCTGATGGTGGTAGTATGGAAGTAGAAGTTGACCCTTCCCACCAATACTGCATAATATTTTGTTGCTTTATGAGTGCAGAGGGTCAGCCTGACAAAATGACATCAGTCATGGAAGCGCGTATGAAGCAAAGGGGAGCATTTGAATTCTTCCATGTGGAAAAAAATTGCACCCACTGACATTCATCATTGCATTATTAAGACCAAACAGTGGATGTGAGCAGAGTGAGGTGCTGAGTGGTGTGTTTCAGCCCTAATGCCATCTTAGCAGCTGTGAAACAGTGGATCATCTACACTGGCGCTCTCTAGTTAGTTGATGGTGTCTCATTTGGTTTGATTTGATTGCCCACACTGGTCATCAGCAATGCTGGCAATTCCACAGGTGTGTCTAAGTCTTAATATGGAGTTGAATCCCATTTTAGATCAATCAAGAAATGTGCATTTGGAAACTTGGTTCCTTGTTCACTGAATGGAGCAGAGTCTTTGGAACAGCCTCATGAAAGAAAGCAATGGGACAGCCTCATGGGCAGCCCATCCACCTTGTGTGCCATTTGATTGTGCTTTATTTCCCAATTAACCACAGTGTTAACCATCAAACCTTCCCCATTCCCCATTGCTCAGCTTTCACCAGCACCATGCTGTCACATCCAGGTCACACCTGACACGAGGACAAATGGCCCACAACTGAATTTCTCATCTCAGTGCCATTTTGGAGAATAAATGTGTCCACTGGTGGTACTGTCCCTAAATATGAGTGGAAAGATGCCACAAATGCTCAACTCCCATGGCATATTTTAGCTATAAAATTCATGCATGGAAAACTTATGCATCCAGATGAGGTTCATTTCAGCTTCCTTCCTCGTTTACTCTATGGTTATGGCATGAGAAGCAGAGCAGAACACAGCAGGAACAGAACAGCAGCACCACTATCACTCAAATTAACTGCCAAAAGAACTGAGATGGATAACACTGTCTTTGGCATGGTTCATGTCAGTTCTAAAACAGTCATCTACATATAATCTGAATCCTAAGAGCAACACTGAAAAGTAAAATGCTGCCAACAGGCTTAAAAGCCTCTTTCTACATAGAACTCTACAGGGAATGGTGGAAACACGAGTTACCTGAGCACACAACACTGGCATCTTCTCCATGATTGCAGTTATGCTCTCCCCAAGGTCTGGTCCTGCATGCTGAAAGGTCAACTTCTGTACCATTGCATTTCATGTCATCCAACCAGATAGGACCAGATCCTTCACCAAAATGAGCCGAGCCAGGAGCAGACAGTGGTTTACCACAGTCCAGCTGCCTACATACAACCATGGCATCAGATAGGTCCCAGCTATCATCACACACAGTTCCCCACTGTTGATTCCAAAGCACCTCAAGACGCCCTGCACATTGGTTGGGGCCATCCACGAGTCTGATGGGAGCAGAATTGGCAACACCTGAGGTCAAGGCAGAAAACGAACACAAAACAGGTTTTGGTTGATGGTGGAGAATGTAACATCTTGCTCTTGTAGGAATAATGCCATTTTAGATTTGGCTGGTGAAGGACTGATTGTCATATTAACCACTGGTGCTTCCAGTAGAAACATGAAAAGAAATGCTTGCTGGCTCATTTGTGGTGCAAATATCTTACACAGATGTTGCTGGGACATCTGATGAATCTTTGCTTTATCTACAAGAAGCTGCAAGCTCTTCTTGTCCATGCACAAGACCACGAGTCCTTGTATTGTGCAGGTTATGGAAGGAAGCTTTTAGCTCACATCTTGGAGTACAAGTTAGGATTTCAACATCAAATGAAAAATATTTAGGATTTCTGACAAAAAACCTTGATTGAACTGCCCTAAACAGTCTTCATGAGTGTAAGAAAACTCCAGACTACCATGTGGACCTGAACATGGCAGAGAGTGACAAAGTTCCCCCCTTATTCAGAAAGAGAGTTTTGGTGCTTTAATTTTGGCTATTGGTGCTGCTTCACATAGCATTATGTATTTACACCATAGGGTTTATGTCAAGGATTGCTATATAAAAGCTTGCCAGGTCCATTCTTCTATACTACTGGAAAGAACATATATTTTCCTTTCGAGCTTTAAGCTGCCAAATTATATTCCTTGATCCTTTACAATTCTGACTCCATCCTTTCCTCATCCTAGTCTGTGAAGCAGCCTTTATCCAGATAATCCTTATCCAATTATTTTACTACTTTTTGTTTAAGGATTTGACTGTGCAGGTTTACAGGATATAAATGCAGCTGCTCTAAGTACTGGCACTGACAGAAAGGCATGCCATACTTATTTGTTCTTAGGTCCTGGCTCAAATCCATTCTATGAGTGTAGAAGAGAGGCAAAGAAAACAGGATTACATTCTGGATTACAACAATCTACCAAAGGAAGATCTGTCCTTGTGCTTGCATTGATTTATTCTCAGGGTTTGTATCTGAATGTTTGCATTCATAACACCTCTAAATCTCCAGGTGATCTTTGGAAGCCAGATGATGATGTCTAATGCCATCTTTTTTTTTTTACTTCAGAAAGTTCATGCCCTTTTCCTGCACCAGAAATTCAATTAATCATAGAATATCTTGGCTTGGGAAGGACATTAAAGACTATCTCATCCCAACCCCCTGCCATTGGGCAAGGACACCTCCCACAAGAATACATTGCTCAAAACCTCATCCAACCTGGCCTTGAATGCCTCCAAGAATGGAGCACCCTCATATTCTCTAAGCAGCCTGTTCCAGTGCGTCATGACCCGTATAGTGAAGAGTTTCTTCAGTATATCTAACATAAATCCACTCTCTTTTGATTTAGAACTACTACCTTTTGACCTACCACTACATGTCCTTGCGAAAAATCTCTCCCCATCTTATAAGTCTCCTCTAAGCATTGAAAAGTGACAACAAATTCTCCGCAGATCCTTGCCTTCTCTAGACTAAAAGACACCAATGAAGATATGAGAGGGGTCATCATGAGCACCATTTATCAGACCATATCTGTAACTCCATTCTACAGGAACAAAGGAGGAAACTTACCACAAAGCCATACAAGGAGGAAAAGCATTGTTTCCATTCTGGTTCCAGCAAAGGCAAACAGATTGCTGATGTGGGCATGCCTAGATGGGAAAAGATTTTCTGGTGGTCCCATGGCAGCAGCAGAGACCTTGTACGACCTGATCTCTGAAGGCCTTGGATGGGCAACGTAGAGCAGAAATATTGTCCTTGGAGGAGAGATAGAGAGCTTACAGTTGGTGACTGGCTGGCTGGGCAGGAGAAAATACAGAAAGGACAAAGACAGAGGTAAATGACAAATATTCCTTGATCTGACTCCTCCCCTTAACTGGCCTCTCCCTTTTCATCTGTTAGAGCACTAACCACCTCTGCTTCCTTGCATCTCCTCATACTGCTCCTCTCCTTCTATTTGCTAACATATTGAGGAAAAATAAACCACACCAGAAAGAATCCAATCTTTTGTCCTGTCAGTGTTTTAGTAAAAAATCAAATAGTTTCTTTCACTTCTCTGAAACCATCACTTTACTTGCAGGAAGACTTAGAATCGTAGAATGGCTTGGGTTGGAATGGACCTCAAAGCCCACTCAGTTCTAACCCCACTGACTGGTTTCCATCCACTACATCAGGCTGTTGAGGGACCCATCCAACCTGGTCTTGAATGCCTTCAGGGATGGGGCATCTGCAATTTCTCTTGGCATCCTGCTCCAGTGTCTCAGTCTCTCTGATTAGAAAATTTCCTCCTGACATTTAATCTAAATTTCACTTCTAGTTAAAAATAATTCTCCCTCGTCTTATCACTATCAGATCATATAAAACACCTCCCTCTTGTCTATAAACTCTCTTTAAGTACTTCCTAGAGAAGACAGGAATGACACTTACATCTGTCTCTTTGTTCAGTGCTGTCTAGGAGTCTAGGAATGGGGAGCATATGGAATGAAATAAAATATATTTATATATTTTTAAATAAATTTTGAGGGAGGTCAAACACAAGAACAGGCTGTTCACAGATATTGTAGAGTAGCCATCCTTGGAGATATCCAAAATCTGACTTGACTTGGTCTTTGACATCTGTTCTAGGGGATTCTGCTTGAGCAGGAAGAAGAATGTTTTGCCCCTGTCACCTTTAACTGCTGACTGTGATGCTATGTGATTCTATGATGCTATTTCATCATCCTTTGCTTTCTTTCCTTCAGAAGAAATAAACCCACATCTTTCAGCCTTGTCTTACTGATTATGTACTCCTTGCCCCACACTGTTTCAGGGCCTCCTTCAAGCAGCCAGCTCACCTGTTCAATCTCCTTTATGGCTTGTGGTTTAGTGAGGTCCATCTCTTGACAATTTTCTGTGCAAATATACTTCCTCTTCCATTTAGTAGTTTTCCAAACTCTCATAGGCAGATACGTGGGGAAAAAAAAAAGAAAAGAATAAGAACAATTAAATATTGAACCTCCTGAATGATCCAAAGGGTTTCTGTACTCAGTTTTGATCTGTTCCATGGTTTGTCTCAAAGGTAAGTCTTAGCACATTGGAAAGGGACCATACTGAAGAAACGATGAACCAAGATGGAAAATCCCACAAGATATCAAAACAACGGACAAACTTTTTTCTGCTCTTGATGAAATGTCAGCAACACCTTTCATGTCTCTAAAGAGAGCCACAAAGTCCTGATGCCAAGATATTTTGTCATAGGTGCCAATTAAACTCCCTCATGAATTTACATTTTCAATCAAGGCACCTTTTTCAAGCAGCTATTGTTCCTTCAGATTGTGTTCTGAGCCTTCTGTTTACTATTTACTTCAATTGGCTTTGTAGTTCCTTGTTTACCCTTCAATCCTATTCGTTTTGACCTTTAATATAACCCTATATATCATCTGTGTCCTCACTGAAACCAGTTGGCTGTTGGTCAAACGGTGGAGCAGTTCTGCTTGCCCTTGCTCCTATATCTCCCTCTGCCTTTGGAAATATCCTGATAGGTTTTATCTTCCCTCTGTGTATTTGGAGGAGTGGAGTCTGTTGCACTCTCTCCTAAACTCTTCTCAGGAATGTATGGCATAATCTGTTGAAATGAAGTGCTGCATTACTGAGCTACATTTTCACTTTGAACAGCTTGGGAAGGAAAGGATCATAGTGCTAGATATATAGTATAAGACACACTTGAATGCAAGTATTTAAGCAAGATATGCAAACATTTGAAGTGTGCAATACGATTAAAGACGTCTGATTGCAGTGCATAAGAACAGAGTATAGCTCAAGATCTCAGTGTGGATGGGCTAATTCAAGCAAGACGGAAAGCAGCGCTCAATGCTCATAGAACAACTATTCCTTAGTGAATATATCATGTAAAATCATTTGAGTGGGAAGGCACCTTTAAAGGTCGTCTGGTGCAACTCACCTGCAATGAACAGGGACATCTACAGCTGAATTAGGCTGCTCAGGACCCCATCCAGCCTGACCTTGAATGTCTTCAGGGATGGAGCAGATAATGGTAGTTATCTGGCCAAACCTGGACCCTTGCTAAAGCATCTCAGTCTGGATGTCCTAGGAAATAAGGCTGTGATTTTTTAACGCTATGTAATTTTGCTCATGCATAGAGATAGGTTTTGCTATGGGCTCTGCAGAGGCTTGGGGAAACACAAATCCCTGAACCATCTCTAAGCCAACATCTGCAAAGGCCTTTCCATTTCTTTGATTCTCCCAAAGTCTTTCTGTGGAGTTTGATGTTAAAATGTATATAAAAGTCTATTTGTGAAGCTTTTATGCCAGGTTTGATGAGGCTTTGAGTAACCTGTTGTGAAAGTTGTTCCTACCCATGGAAGAGGGTCGGAGTGAGGTGGTTTTAAAGATCTCTTCCAACTCAAGCCATGCAGATTTCAATTGTTTTTATGAAAACAGAGCCCATGCCACACACACAGACAGTTCCTGTGATACATTTTTCTTTATGTAGAGACTTAGACTGAACTTCTTTAACTTCTAAATCATCATGATATAGTACACAACTGACCTTGCTTCACTAAAACCCATCACCCAATTTATTCTGTTAGGCTGGATCAGCAGAGGTGCTGTGTCTCATCTGCAAATCTCTTCCTAAACTCTTCTACTACCCTTGCCTCAGGACCTGACAGTGCATATTATCATGTATGAAGAAATTCACTGCATTTGAAGAGTTCCCTTTCTTGGCTGGGAAATAAAGTGGATATTCTACTGGCACATAGTCATATCAGTTCATATTTATATCTTTGGTAGGGTGGAGACAGGTTTTTATTTTGTGTAGCTTTGTGATTGATGGAGTCTTTTCCAACTGTGGCTCTTTGCTATAGTATCTTCCATCATAGTCAAAGGAGAGAACATTGGTTTCTTACAAAAACCTTCCCTTTTTAGCTGCAGGTCTTAGCTCCATAGGGATCCCCAGCTTTCAGGGCATGTGTTGCTTTTCCTCAACATTTTTATCTTAAACAATAGCCAGACCATAACTTATCCCTACTCAAAACCACACAGGCAACTCAGGTAACCCTAAACTTTATGGCTGCATTCTTTAACGCTACTACTGACACAGAAATCACTCATTTTGGGGTTTGCTACAGCCTGATTTCAGAGAGGAAAACCATACTGGAGATACAGGATGTGTACACTATACAAATGTTATTGGAGGGTAAACATGGTTCCTATGGGCATGTCGCACATCAGCTTGTCTTTGTGGATGTTTCCATTCAAGGTTCTTGCAGAGCCCTCAGGCACTCATGTAAGCCAGCGAGTAGGTGTGATGAAGCCTGACCCTAAAGCTGTCCATTAAATCAGCAAAAGCCACAAAGGTGCTGAATTAATGCAAACAAAATGTATTTCAGGGAAAGGTCAGGGTGGCCTCATCATGAGACGGGCAGTATAAGCCAAGCCCCAGCAGCCACCTCATGTGGAATTCCCAGTGATATGTGTTTCTTTGCCTCCTTGGGAACTCTAAGACCTTGTAAGTTTAAGCAATTTCATTCTGGCAGATCACTCACCTCTTTTTTTTCTTGTACTTTTTGCTATGGAATGTTGCTCACGGTTGTTTTTTTTTTTGTAAATTGATTCTCTCCTAAATTCATCCTTTTCTTCATTCTCCTCTTCCCTGGAAGGTATGTGCATGCAGATGATTTCATGCACAGGAGCTGACATTAATGATGTGTGTGCACGTGTATGTGAGGAAAGTGTAGTGTGTGTGCCTTTCCACCATGGTGAAGAATGGATTTTCCTCTGCTATGTCATGTTTGCATTGTGCTACCATAGAAGGAAAACCTTAATGCAGCTCCTCTAGACCAACAGGAGTCTGAAAACTTGGAGGGAGAATGTGGAGTCTGGATCAGTCCAACTCAACTTCAGCAAGTAAAAATGGATAAGAAAATAAATAATCCAAACTTTTTGCCTAACCAATACTAATTTCTGCTGTCCTTACAGATACCAACAGCAGCGTAGATACTGATTCCTTATTCTTCCCTTGTTTTATCCAGCACCAGATGCTCTGTTCTCCCTTTACTCTGGCGTCAGACCAGACCCATGCAATTCAACTCAGAAAGGCATCCTGTCCCATTTTGTTGGTATTTTCTCCATTTTGTACATCAAAACCACTGAAGCAACCAACAATTTCATGTTTTATAGATAGTGCCTATTTGATTTATCCAGCTGTGATATTTGTACACAGTAGCCTCATAGTTCCAGAAGTTACAGGCTAGTAAAAGTCACAGCTGCTGTGATAATGCACCAAGATTTGCAATACGACAAATAGCTAAAAAAAAAAAGTCAGATCCTAGGAATTTTTTGTATATCACTTGTTTTATTTTTCCTTATAGCAATTGGATAATCATGGCTATAACTACTTATATTACTGTGATTACACCAATATTTGTATTTTCAGTGAACTATTAAAATCTGTACCAAACTATCAGTGAATTCCTGGCTCTGTGTTCCCTTTGTTTGACTTTGACAGAGAAGGCAATTAAATATAGGAAGAGCTCACAAAAGCCTTGCAAGGATTGTGTTCATAGCTGTCTGTATAGTAAAGTAACTGAAATTAGTAAAGAAACTATAATTATTATAAAATTATAAAAAATAGATGTATTTTTTTTTAAGCCTAAGAATGGTGCACAGTGTAATACAGGACCAAATCCTCCTGAAATAATTATAGTTTCTTCAATATCTTTCAAGGAATATCTTTCAAGGAAATCTTCATATTTCTTGAAGAATTTCCTTGAAATATCTTCAAAATCTTTCAAGGAAAGTGAGTTATGGAGTTTATGACATGCATCACCAGGTCCTCACCTTGCCTGTTGTTGAGGACACATACAAGGACATGTTCAGCTTCCCCATTAGCAGTTCCCATCTAAATACTTTTCATCTGTTTGCTTTCACTCTTTTCTACAGCTCTGGCCATAAAAGGGACTGCTGGAGTGCATGAAGATGTGGAAGCTCTACACTACGGTTGCAAAAATGCCTGTAGATATTAATATGTTTAAAAAGCTTTCTGTACAGAAAGTTGTGTGGTTTGCATATGGTGCTCGAACCTTTGTGTTAAAACACTGCGTTCCAATTCACACACATTTGTGTTTGACATCAGGCATTGTAGAGACTATATCCCTCAGACAATGAACCCGAGGAAAGTATGAACTCTACAAACATCATAAGTTTGGGAAGGTGATGAAAAGGCACAGGAACTATCACTACAGGTTTTGACACGGTCACGCACTTGTTAACAACTTCATTTTGGTGAGACCGTCTAGTTGGTGTCTGAGATAAGGCACCAACACAACCTTGCCAAGGGCTAACAAAGAACTGATTCTTATGACTTGTGTAAATTCTGCATCAATTGATTACGACTTCCTTTCTCTTTAGGGCTATACAGTTCATTTGTCTTTTCAGATGTAAACATTTGTTGAGCGGCGTTTTCAGACAGGTGTTGATGACTGGCACCTTTCTTCTAAATTCAGGTGCCATCTTATTCAACAGCAAGCTCTTTTGTAAAAGATAACATAGAGAAACCATAAGAAATCTGGGCAAATAGTATCATCTAAATATTTGATTTTCTTTTCCACTTGAGGAAGTTACCTGTTGAACAAATAGCTCATTTAAAAGAAAAACAGGGGGGAAAAAAGCCCTAGTAGAAGTTACTTCAGTTGTTGCATGTAATTCTTAGTTCAAATGTATGATCTGTGGTTTTTCCAACAGTTAGATTCATTTCCTGAAGCGCTAATATTTCTTAGTGTGTTCCTCTGCTTGAAACACTTTCCCGCCACTTCTTCTGTTTAATTTGTTTCATATGCATACACCCCATGTACATTCCCTGTAAAGAAATAGATATTTACCCAAATGCTCATCAATGCTTTCTTTTTGGAGCAGATGGTTCTCCTATTGGTTTGGCTGAGGTATCTCTCTGCTACCTTAGGCTCTTGATAATAGAACAGCATCATTTCAGGTACTCAAAGAAATAAATGTTTTCTTTGTCGCATCACATTCTTATCTCTAAATAATAAGAGATGGATTTGAAGTGTGGACATTTCAATGGATAAGGAATAAATTGGATGGTTGCAGCCAAAGTGTTGTGGTCAGCAACTCTATGTTCATGTAGGGGGCTGGTAACCCCAGGGGTCCGTCCTTGGACCAGTGCTCCTTATAGTCTTTATCAATGACTTAGACAGTGGAATGTAGTGCAAATTTGCTGATGACACCAAGTTGAGTGGAGCAGCTGTTACATTAAATGGAAGGGACAACATCCAGTGGGACCAGAACAAGCTTGAAAAGTGGGCAAAAGATAAAATAAAGAGGTTTAACAAGACCTAGTGCAGGATGTTTTTACAGTGAGAGTAGTGAGGCCCTGGAAGAGTTTGCCTGGAGATGTTGTTGATGCTCTGTGCCTGGAGAGTTTCAAGGCAAGACTAGATCAAGACCTGGGCAACCTGATTTAGCTGTGCATGTCCCTATTCATTACAGGAGAGCTGGACTAGATGACCTTTAAAGATCATTTCCAACTCTAAAGATTCTATTATTCTATGTTTCATTTAAATCAAGGAAATCCCAAATTTCCCTGACTGGTAGAAAACCTCAGAGAACAGTACTGCAGAGAAGGACTTAGGGGTTCTTATGGGCAAAAAGAGGGTTGTGAGCCAACAGTATCCTGCTGTATCCATCAGAAATTCATTGTTTAACTACTTCTTGGGGTTAATCTTCCACAACACTCTAGAAACCTTTTTTTCCCAAAATTTTCACTTTATACTTCTTTTCACCTCCCATAGATTATTTGATTACCAATAGCGTAAATTCCCAGCCATACCTATTATTTTAATTCCCACCTTCTTTTTACTGCACTGCAAAGGTTAATAGGTAACCTTTGGAAATAAAAGCTTTATTACTATGATCAAGAAAACTGATTGGTAGAGTCCAAAGGTGCCAGAAACCTTCTGAGTACTGCCAACAGATTTAAGAACCTGCATGTGGATTTCAGTGGGGTGCAGCCACATTTGTGGAAATCTAAAGCAGCACTATTGAAATGCAGGTCTGTACTTCTCTTTGACACAACTGGTAGTTCATTTAGATGCTTCTGCAGGTAAGAGCTCTGAATATTTCTCCTGTCTCCTGCAGCTATTGTGTTGTATTGCCTTGTGTTGATTGGCAGGTATTTCAGATGTTACCCTGAAAAAATCTCTTGGGATTATACCTGGAAGCTGCTGAATGATGTTTTGTGCTTGTTTCTGTACAGTGAACTGTTGTTTGGAAGGCACAGTAAAAACCTCAAACATACCTTCTTGACTATCTGTCTCTAAGACATACTTTCTATTTGAGTTAGATCTGAACTCAAAATCAAGTTCAGCAGAGGGAAATCCACATGTCAAGTGAGATGTGGATGAACAGTCCCTTTGGTAAGACTCAGATTTGACTGACAGCATGAAATGGGAATGGATTCCTTAATCCTTTCCTCCATTTTGTCATATTTCTTTGCTGTGAGGCATTACTTTCATTTCTGGTGTTCGTCCTTCTCTTTGTCCCTACTTATACTGTACTGTTCCCTTTCCCATTTCCTCCCCTTCTCCTCACCTCTTGTGTTTCTATTAGTGTAGTAAATACGATAGGTAGATATGATATAGAAATATACATAGTAGATATGATACAAAAACAGAAGAGTGGAAAAAAAAATCTCTAGTTACCTTGAGAACAGGGAAAGACCTTAAAATGGTTGTGGGAGCATTCAAAGGAAAGAAAAAAGACTAATTTAATAAAACCAGTCACATATTTGCCAAACTTCCACATTCTTTGTGGCTTTAGGAATGAACTTATATTTCTGTTCAAGAAGTAGGACTCATACCATATATCATTAGCTAGCTAAATGTTAGGCTTCTAAGCTAGTTTGATCTTCTGTTCTCCCTTTACAGTTAGTGAAGAAAACTGGCTACCTTTGGTTATATGAAATTCTTCTGTTACAAAAGTGACCTTACAGTATGTTGGTTGTCTTAGTTATTATGATCAGGAGAAGCTCGAAAAAACCCTCAGGGGAGTTTGGATAGACCAGAACTAATGAGAGGTTCCATTTTATATTTCAAGCAAGCAAAGAGATGTTGAAGGAAATGTTAATATCAGTATGTCTTCATTTAAGTTGTTTGGTGGTTTTTTTTTTTTAGATTACCCTTTGTTAGGGATATTTATGGATTTGAGAGTTGGTCTCTCAAAACAAGAAAAGTTTCTGGGTTTGCCATTTCGTTGTCTTGAAATACTATATATTTCAGTTTCAAGAAATAAAGATATAGGAGACTTTTTATTTTCATACCTTTATATTTCTAAATATGGCAGATTTTATATTCTACTTCAAATCATAATCATCTTTGCCATTAGATCTAAAGAGCCATCCCAAATGTCTCAGCTGTACAGAACCCCACATCCTTTATTTTCCCTTTAGACATGGACTTTTTTCTGTCATACAGGTATGGAGCTGACATCAGCCATCTTCATCTTTGTGTTGGCATCTATACACCAGCCCATTGCAGGTATTTTGCTCTGTAATGGATTAATTTCCCTCTGTGCTGAATTCTTTTATGTGACTATGAATACACTCAAAAACTATGATGACACTCAAAACTCTTTTCCTCTCCAGAAGGTCCAGTTTTAGATGCTTTATTCCAATTTCAGGCAACACAGATGCATGTTCTGGGATTGGGTGTGCTCAAATGTGGGTATTAAAACTGAGCATCTGAGTGCTCAGTTGTATCTGAGCCTGTGTAGTTTATAGAAGATAGGCATAACATAATTAATTTATCCTACTGTACTCTCCCAAAGGAATTAATCATTCTGTAGGGAGTGCAGTTTCTCCACACTTTCTCTACTAAATGATTATCTCAGTGAAATGCATATCTTTTAAATGGCCAAAATTTGATGAGATGAATATACTCAACTAACCTCGGTAGCTGAACCTCTTACCCTAAACACTAACTTGAACCCCATTCTAAACTGTAATTCCAAACCCTAAATCATACCCCAAATACTAACCTTGTCTTAACTGTCACTGTGGCAGTTGTGCAGCAGTACTTGATTCTGGTCATATAAAAAAGAGATAACTTTTAATAACTTTTATTTCAAGCTCATTTAATAACTTCTATTTCATGTTGTTTAATTCTCAGACTTGTCCTCTACAATCTATATGATCAGAGGTCTGGCAGTACATGCTAAAGTTATATGATAAGGGCAGCAGCTTCAATGGGTAAAGTGCTGATAGGACTTCAAAAACACAAAGCTTCTTAACAACTCCCCTTTAAAATCACCTCTTTATCAATCTCCTCCATAGGTGTTGGCCATGATCCACTGCTTGTTGTGGATGATTATGAGGGTGGTGGTATCCGACTCAAATGTTTATCTGAAAGGTTGTTTTCTGAAGCTCAACTGTTGTGGATGGACAGCAGAGGAGACAACATCACTGGAACTCCTCTTCCTGTTGACACCAGCACTGTCAGCATCAGCAGCTCCATCATTCTCAAAGCAGGTTCTAGAAACTCCGTGTCCTGCAGAATTATAGATAAACAACTGAAAACATCAACAGAATCTTCAGTTGCCATTGCAGGTAATTATGAGCTTCCAGCTTGTAGTTGAGCTCATGAATGCAGACCAAATTGCCCCACAGCGGTACAAAGTAAAGTTTTCTTCCTTAATTATTTAAATCTGTTGGTTGGTTACATTTTTTTGCTACTGTATTTTTTTGCTTTTCCTTTCACCTGAATAGCCATCAGCTTCCTTGTGTGATAAACTGTCCAAACACAAGCAAATAAAACACAAAAGTATCCTTCCATAGATGCGATGTGGCCTGGAGGATTTCAACTCCTGTTATCGCATGGTGCCTATTCTCATTTTCAGGGATGGGGAAGGCTACTGTTCCACCTCTCTTTCCCTTTCATTTTCTTCCACTTCATTTTCTATTGCTGTAAGACCTGATGTTGTGGTTTAGACAAAACACAACAAAATAACTCAGGGATATGAAAGTTCTGGTGAACTGCTCCTACAGGTGTCTATGAACAGAATTCAGATCCAAATTCATTTTGTTTCATTTTAGACATATAAAAAAGAATGTGTTTTTTTGTTGTTGTTGTTGTTTATTTGTTTGTTTTATTTGTTTTTACATTCAAACGAGTGCTACAGACTTCTCCAAAAGCAATTCAGATTTTTGTATGTGAAGTAATGGTAAATTAGCTGTTGTTGACAGAGATGGCTAGTTTATTTGGAGCACGACTAACCTTATTATTAATGATATTGTTATTACTAGTAGCAGCAGCAGCAGTACTATTTATTAGTATTTATTACTTTATTCTGTGCTTCCCATTAAAATTAAATGTGGTTACAACATACTGCTACAGACAATGCACTACACACGCAACACTTTTAGCACAAGCAGTTACCAACTCAGCAATATCTTTAGCCTCGTTATAAGCTCTTATAAGAGTCTGACAATACAACTTTGAGATTTCATCAATGAACAGAGCATACATCAAAGTTGTTTCTGCAAGAAAAATGATAACTGATCTCCTGAATAATTTGCAGATGCCTTCTTCCCTTCCACATCCCCTTGGCTGGCGGCTTTTGTTCTGATCCTGCTCCTGAGCATATTCCTGGTCCTCGCTGCAATGTATAAGATGAGAAGTAAGTTCCACTCATCATGCCAAATGCAATCTGGTTGAAAACATTCAGTTTTTCCATCATATTCATAATTATCTGGGGAGTGGGCAGGGTTATGAGAAATCACACCTGTGATTTTTCTGCCTTGACTCAGTATTTCTGCTTACATTGTTTTTCCTTCTTAAAGCAGCTGTTAACTACTCCAACATCTTAGAGTATAAGTACCTATACAATCATGTCTTAGAAGATAAACCAACACGTTACTGCAGTGAAATAATTACTTCAACTTAATCTCATTAATGAAATAATAAAATTATTGCAAATACCTGAAAATATATCACCATGCCCAAAGATGTCCACTGGTTCCATTTATTTGCAAGCTATTTTACTGCTTTATATGGTAACTCAACAAGACAGTTCAACGACACAAATCAGCTGCCAAGCAAGTGCACCAAGTCTGGTGCATTTCTTTTAGCATCACTAGTTTTATTCATTAAATTATGTGTAGCTTCTTGTAATTTTAATGGAAAGTATATATAAGCTAAGATATTTGGAAAATAAATTTTATTTACCAAACAACACGCACAATCACTATAGAATATCAAAGTTTTCATATGAAACCCTACAAGTAATCAAAGAATAAAGTCAGATAACATTTTCTTTCTCCCTCCCCACCCCTTTTCTCTCTCTCAGATAACAATAAGGAAGTCACTCGTGCACGTAAGTAATATTGATACCACTTTTCATCATGAACACTGCAATAAAGTCAGAAGTAGAAACATAGTCCACCAGTGTTATTAACAGTGGGGTTAATAAGTTGTATTTCTAAAGCTGTTTAATGATAGCTTTGTAAAGACTGGGGTGGTGTCGTCAATCAATCTACTGTCTGTCAGTGTTGAAAGAAGCAGTTCATTTCTTTTTGTTGCACGTCACCCTGCATGCATAACCTTGGCAAAGCTTTCTTACTGTGACCAACCACGTATCTACAAATTTTCCACTTTCAGGAAAAAAATGAGTTTTTGACCATTTCCCTTGCTGCCATTTCCAGGCTCTTTAAAGCAGTAGAATATTTTCAATGAAGAAATCAGTTTCATGCGAAAATTGGATACATATAGTCAAAAGAAAAGAGAAAATTATATGACTTATTTTAGAGAGTTACAGTAATGCTGGAAATCAGGGTGCACTTCAGAGCAGTAACTGAGTTTATCCTTCTGAGCTGACGTGGGGAAAATCTTTACTATCTAATAACTACAAGAACACAGTAAAGACAGATTAAGGCTCCTGGTCTAAAGGCAGTTGAGAACAATGCAGTGTGCTCTGAACAATCCAAACATTCATAATGCTGGGCGATTTGTTTTCTTCTTGTTTCTTTTTGTTGCTGTTGTTTTGGGACATTTTTAAATGTTTGTTTGCTTTAAGAATATGAACCTGGTGATTTGTTTTTCCTTTCATCCGAACAACCATCAGCTTCCTTGTGTGATAAACTGTAAAAGCATGAGCAAATAAAACACAAAAATATTTGTGGGATCCTTCCATCAATTTCTGAACAGTTCTCATGTTCAATATGAGGGGTTTTTTTTTAGGACTTCTGGCTTATAGAAGAGAGACAGAATACATTCAGTGTTTGCTAATTATAAGTCTAATGATAACTCTGTAAGAAAGCATTTCTCTGCCTTACTTGAAGGATTAAACTGCTCCCCAGAAACCAAACTGCATGCAAACGTAAGTGTTTTGGATACATAAAACTGGGAGTCAACCCACGAGAAGTTTTACTGAAATTTGTATCCAGTCATTGCTGGAAAGTTTTTCATCAGATTTCACAAAATCATTGAGATTGGAAGGACCTCTGGAGTTCAACAGCAGAGAAAAAAAGGCTTGATGTCAGATTGGTTGTAGTGCTTGTTATCTATTGCTTTTGTTTCAAACGTTGCAGGAAGCAAACTTAACTTGGAAAACTTTTTTTTTACTGTTCTGCAACTATTTAAACTGAGGCTATGAAAAAAAAATCATTTGTTTTTGAAGTCTGTTCCCTACTAAATCCAACCAATAGTTTACGTACACGTGTATATAAATGTACACGCAAATACACTCGTACAAATATCCATAGAAGTCGTCGTGGTTTAATCCCTCCTGTGTCATCTTTAAAACTGAATGATAAGTGGAGAATTATTTCTTAGGATCTAAGCACATTACTTTCTGTTCACAGAAAATACACGAAAGCAAATTCAAGAAGGTAAGTCTGACAGTGTTTTTTTTCCTAGTGATTTATCCCTATAAATATGTAATTCTTTAGGAACAGCTGAAGGTTGAGCTCAGGAGATACTTGTAGCTGTACTGTTTTCATACAGTAAAATCTAAACAGTCATCAAGTTCCCTTTTATATTACCCATGTAAACATAAACTCCTAAAAGCATCTTGTTTGAGAAGTAGTTTTGGTCAGTATTTGAGCTTGCAAATTGCTCTATCAGTGAATTAATATAATTTAATATGATCATGTTCAGTTCTAATTTATAAGAAAAAGAAGATTCAAGTTCCAGAGCCTGGAAAGTGAAAGAAAGTATATAGTTTTCTGTACTCTTTATGAAAAATTTAGGTGCCTTTTTTCCAGTTAGGACTACATTGTACACATCTAAAGCCAGAATACTGTTTTGACTCTGGACAGCAACTTTGCTGGGCATGCAAATTATGTCAGAGAGGGAAAAAAATTAATTTTCTAATATTTAATCAAAATCTTTTTCAGATATAGATGAACTCAAAGACAGACTGGGTGAGAGAATATTTCGACTTCTCTTTGTTATACTGATTTTTAAGATTGTTAGATAGAAGAACACTTTCTTCATTAAAAAGAAAAGGGGGGGTTTCATGAGGGAGGGCCCATAGTCAAAATATCGTTCCTTTCCAGATTTTCAATTAATTGAAGATAGGAATAGCAGTTAATATCAGTACTGCCTGGTTTTATCAATGGATTTCATATATCTAGTCTAAGCCAATCATCTAGACTACATTATATAGACGGGGATGGGTGTCTCCACACACCCAGCAGGCAACTTACCCTATCAGTTTTTGATGAGCTACTTATGTGTCTCACATTTTTTTCTAACCTTAATACTAGGCCTTATTTCCTTAAATGAACACACTTTTCAGGGCTGAAATTATCAGCCAGATTTTGTGAATTTTCGTCTTGGGAAATGTATTTCACTTTTATTTCTGCTTTGTTTCTTTACAGAAGAGCAAAAGAGGAGATTTGAGAAGGGTAAATTAACGTGTTTTTTTCCTACTTTTCTACTTTTCTCTACTTATATCATGTTATTCTAAGCACCTAACTTCTTTTTATCTATACGTATATGTATATATATGTATATACCTATGTATCTCTAAAGAGCGTTATCTATATATAACTAAATACAGCAATCTTTATGTAGGTATACATAAACATTCATTTAAATATTCTATACATACAGGCAGATTATGCCAAGTGTTCTATAATTCTACCGTTCTATAATTCTATGAGTGCGGCATAATTCACCTGTTATAATCTTCCTAACTTTTCATGGCATTTTAATTTTATTTCTTTGTAGAAAATGAGGATGCGAAGGGAAAAATCGGTAAGGATAACTTTAATTTTGAAAAGTCCTTAAAAATAATTTAAGTTTCGTTTGATTTAGAAATGCAGTTTTAGAAGTGAGTAGTGAAACATCTTGATATCCTTAAGACTGGAGGTCCATCACAGCATTTCCCTCTCTCTTCCATACTTCGAGGCTTAGTTGTCCCTAAAAATGTCTCTTTCTACTAGCTGGCATATTTAAAGAGGAAATAATGTATAGAGAGGGACACACACACACATACTTACAAGGGGAAGCAGTTTCCAACTAAAAGTGAGGATATTTAGTTTGGACATTCTACAGAAGAATTTTGTTACAATAGGGTGGTGAAGCACTGCACGGGTTGCCCAGAGAGGTGGTGAATATCTCATCCATGGATACAATTAAGGTCAGGTTAGACCAGGTTCTGAACAACCTGATCTATCTGTAAATGTCCTCTTTCATTGCAGGGGAGTTACACTAGATGTACTTCAAGGGTCCCCTCCAACACAAACAATTCCATGATTCTATGACTCTACAGATAGCCCAGGTGACTGTTTGGATTTGGATAACCTCTATTCTTAAGTTACACTAGCATTGTTTCCTGAGACCTAGGCCCAAGCTTAAATAATGTAGTATTGGCAAGACACATGTTATATGAGATTCTACAGAAGATCCTTTCCATACATAGCTATAACATAACTTTCTCTGTTTTTCAGAAAACGTCCGGAATGAACTGAGTGAGTTGAAAGTAGAAAAAAAAAAAGAATTTTATCACGTTTTCAAATATTATCAAAAATGTTTAAATCAAAAATGGAGCACCAGTAAAGGTTGTCTAGAAAAGTCATGGAGCTTCCATCCTTGTAGATATTAGAAAGTCAGGACTAGAGGAAATGGCCTCAGATTGTGCCAGGGGAGATTCAGGTTGAATGCAAGGAAATACTTATTCAAGAGTAGGCAGTCAGGCACTGGAATGGGCTGCCCAGGGATGAGGGGAAGTCACCAACCATGGAGATGTTCAATAAACATTTAGATGTTGTACTGAAGGACATGGTTTAGTGAGAAATATTAGTGATATGTGGATGGCTGGATGGGATGATCTTAGAGGTCCTTTCCAACACTGTTGATTCTATGATTCCATGAGTCGACACTGTGGGCAAACTGTTCTGTTTGAGCACTGGGGTTGTATAGATGGACCCAGTGGTCTGTTCCAACCTCAACCATTCATTGCTTCTTTGTAGCACTATACAGCTCAAAATCAGGTATGTTAGCACTGCAGTAATTTAAATTAACCATTGTTTTTTATACGTATATATAAATATATATATTCTTTTTCTTGCAGAGTTCAGGAAAGCTCGTAGAAATGCAGGTAAGCCAAGACTAACCTGCCATTGCCCTCACGTTCTTCTATGCACATACAAATATCTATCATTTGTGCCACAAAAAAATTCATGGGATGCAATAATTTGGGGAAAATGTTAAGTCTGTTTGTTGAAACAGGCACACAGTCTTTTGTGGGCATCTCCCATTTACACTGTTCTCAAAACCATGAGTTGAAATGGATCATTTATGTCCCATTTAAGACCTTTTTAAATGTTATGTGGCTTCAAGAGATTCAGCTCTGTGTTCTGCTCAGAAAGCAAACTGATGAGTCAATATGAGTGCAGATGGTTTAATTAAGCCAAAATGAAATCAGAGAAAGGGCATTTCCCACTGTTTCCTATTGAGTTTTTGTCCCAGAAAACGAACGTAGTTCATACATTCCTGGTGTATGAATTTACTAATTTATTTGATTATTTTGCCTTTTGTCTTCTGTATTCTCTTCTTTGCTTTTGTTTATTTTCCTGAAAATCAAAAATAATTTCTTTTTGCTTTTTTTTTTTTTTTTTTCCCAAGTTAATATCACTCTGGATCAGAAATGCAAACACCCTAACCTGTGCATTAGTGATGACAAAAGGAGGGTAAAGTCCTCAGACAAGACAGAGACAGTCCTCAAAGCGATGGTGGTAGCTACTGAAGGTTTTCCAAGCAAAAAACATTACTGGGAAGTAGAGGTGGGAAACCAGTCGCAGTGGGAGCTGGGAGTGGTGAGTGAGAAGATTAGGAATATGATAATGAACAACACGGAGAATTCACTCCCAGCGAATAATGTATTCAGTCTACAGTATTCTCAGGGGACATACACATTCAGTGATGGGCAGGATATAAGAGATTGCGAACAGTGCAGTGTGGTGGGTGTTCTCCTGGATATGGAAAACACTGAGCTTTCGTTCTACGATGCTGAAGAAATGAGGCCTCTTGGGACTGTCTTTTTTGAGTGTACTGGGAACATTTATCCATTCTTCAGTCCGGATTCAAGTGGCAACTGGCTGGGGGTACGTCCTGTAAAACCTCAGACCTACGAAGCTCTTCCACAGAGTGATAAGGAGATTAATAAATGAACAACATGGTGAAATAACAGTGGATGCCAAAAAGAATGCAAAAGAGTGCATTTTCATCATTAAAAACCATGGTTAAGGAAGAAATAGTCCCTGAAGTACTTCAGAGGGCATCATCTTCCTGTAAGAGCTCATTCTGTAAAAACTGGAACATATCAAATTACTTCTATTGTATTTTACTGCATCTGGATTGAGAACAAACAAACAAATAAACAAATGAAACCTCTACGTATTTATTTCAGTATTTGTAGCACTTACTGTATATTCATTTTTACCCAACGAACTCAGATATCATCAGTTATAAACAATGGTTATATTCAACTGACTGAATGTGGAAGCCTAACACATTTTGAGCTCATGTATGTGCACCTAGAGTTAAATGACCTAATTTGCACCCTCAATTCAAACTGTAGCTAAGCCATCATCAATAAAAGGTATCTAGATCCTGACTCTTCTGCTCAGGTTTAAACTCTCCTAAGTAAAATTTGGTTGAATAACTGAAAGAACAATCAGGATAGTGAGTTAGTGGCATGAGACACATCTATGTACAGCACAGCCCAACTACTCAAAGTGGCCATTGCCTTGAAACTGTGTTCAGCTGAGAAATGAAAGGCATTAAAGTACAGGGATGGGAAAAGCCAATGAGTGTGGGGTGAGCTCTGTTTTTCCATGACTGAACATAAAATGGCTTGGCTTGGAAAGAGTCTTAATAATCATCTATGTGGGTCAGTCTATCTAATGCCACCTATTTATTTCCATGGAAACTACAACAGCTACATAGAACACGAGAACACTTTGACAGAGCAAATTTGCAGCTATAAAACTGTATTTTTTCAACATAGCCAGCATCATTAGCTTTGCATTTTTGCCAGCAACAAATGAATACCTTCATGCTGTGAAAGCATGAGGTGATCCACTGCTATGTAGGTGTGGCTGAAATGCATCTCCTGCTGCCTGTCTGTGCTCATGTCCGCCATTTGGTCTTCATAAACATTCATCAGGTGTTGATAAATGTCAAAGGGTGGAATTTTTTCTGCATGGAGGAATTCAATTGCTTACCTTCACTTCATGTGCGCTTCCATGTCAGATGCCGTTTTGTCAGACCAATCTTCTGTTTCCATGTGTCACATGGCAACAAAATTTAATGGGATGTTGTCAGGAACACTCAACCTCTACTGGTATTCCACCAACATCTGCCTCTGACATTGTGGATCAACAAAATAAATAGGAGGCATTACTTTTAGAGCAGCCATCTTAGTTCCAGCATCCTCTGACTGATGGGGAAATGGTGAATTTAATCAACTATTTCTGCAGTAAACTATCTCCAAAAATCTTTAGGTTAAAAGCTGAATCAGAGACCTGTTCCCATGGGCAGAATATGCTGTAAATTGGATGGTCTTCCTCTTCATATGAAGAAAATAGTTCTGAGAGATGGAAATTGTTTAAACTATTTCATAGTATCATAGTCTCGTGTGGGTTGGAAGGGACCTTAGAAATCATCGAGTCCATTTGTGAGATGAATTCTTAAGACCCACTGGTGCTGAAATGGGAGAAACAGCAATTCATCCAGAAAGGCAGTACAAATGTAAAACTAGTCTTGTGGAATATCTCTATATGAATGAGGTGCTTATTATTGCAGTAGGTAGAGTCAATAGAAATGATAAGAGACCACAAAAAAAGCAGAGAAACAAACAAACAAAAAAAAAAAAACAACTCCAAAACACAAAAACAATGAGACTGTGGGTGTCTGGTCAACAGAATGTCATTGGAGAAGTGCAGCCTGGTGAACTACTCCAAAGTTGTGACCCAACAGCGATCCTATTTAACACTGAAGTTGACAAAACAAATCAGGTGAGTTCAGCACAAGGATAATGTGAAGGAAGAAAACTCTGTAAAAATGGGCCATACTTCCTAGAAAAACAACGACAAAAATCAACAAGAAAGAAAGAAAAACAGATGAATGAACACCTAAAGGTACAGAGCAGAAAGGAAGGAGTCCACAGGCTGCTTTGAAACTCTTGGAAATGCAATATTTTGGGAACCTTAGTCAAATGTGCATCACGACTCACAAAGAAATGAAATCAGTCTAGAATTAAAATCCCAGGAAAATATAGAATATATCATAGGGTGATGCAAATAGCAATTGCTCACCAACTAGTGACCAATGCCCAGCCAGGCTCTGAGCATCTCCAACCCTCCCAGCCAACACCCCCCCGGTTTTATTGATCCCCATCCTGTTGTATGGTGTGAAATATCCCCTTGGCCAGTTTAGGTCAATTGTTCCCATTTTGTGCCCTCCCAACTCCGTGTGTTTCCCCATCTCTTCGCTG
Organism: Coturnix japonica; assembly: GCF_001577835.2. Taxonomy (NCBI): domain Eukaryota; kingdom Metazoa; phylum Chordata; class Aves; order Galliformes; family Phasianidae; genus Coturnix; species Coturnix japonica. Next base: position 230,562 of record NC_029545.1, on the reverse strand, counting down.
CAGGACAGTGAGAGAAGATGAAATGTCTATAACACAATGCAAGTACTTCTCTGCAGCAACAAAAACATTGGTGTTATATCACCATTATTCACATCCTATATTTAAAACACAGAACTGTATCAGCTACCATGAGCTCACGCTTGAGCTACTAGATACTAAACAAAAAGCACTCAACACACAGAAAGAAAAACGTTTGCTTTGTCTATTTAAATATCAGGTTATATATTATAAAATATATATTTTTAAATAAATATATAACTATAAGTATAATATATATACTATATAAATATATAATATTATATATTATATTAAACTCTAACCCTAAACATTATATATATAATATTATGTATATTATAATTATATATAATATATAAAATAAATAATATATATTTATAAATATATAAAATATTGTATATATAAAATATAAATAAAATATTTAAATAAAATATATAAAACATATATTTTATTATAAATATACATATACTTATTTAATCTTAATTATCCGTCACATTACAGTCATCTTGATTTCATTTTCCTACAAGTGGGAGGAGGCATTTCTTTATTGTTTTCCTATTGGCACAGAAATTGCTCCTCCTACTTCAGCCGGTGGCTTGAGCCATTTTCTTTCTTCCTGGTATATTTTTGTTAACAACAGGTCTAGAGGCTGCTGATAGGTAAGAACATGAGACTTTTTAATGTTAGAAAAGATACATATTGAATACAACAAAATTATATAACTTAGATACTATTTTGTCTAAATATAGTCTATTTTTTATTTCACAAGAGAGGTGTTGGGATTGCAGTAATGATAAGGAATAAAGTAGAGAACACCTTAGTAATATTAAAGAGCAAGTATTTGATAACTAAGACTCAAGAATATTTATATAAATTAATCAAGTGTTGTTTTGAGGCTTATACTGCAGTTTTAATTATTTCATTGAACTCTGGAAATACATATGAACTCTGCAAAGACTTTGTAAATGCAAACTTATAATTAGAATGTGGATCAACGTGCTTGTCTGTATATAATCATCTTTAGCATGCAGCTGTGTACAAATTTGGTGCTTGGTGAAATGTGAAGGGATCAATTGGGAATGCATTATTCTAACATGCTTTTGGGTTGATTAGTATCCTAAGTGTTGTTGTTGTGGGTATTTGCATTGTCTCCCTTTTCTGCTCTGTGCATTTAAGTTGAAGTCTGTACTCTTATGAGAAATGGTGCATATCTCAGGTGTTTTATTGCCCTAATGTACTTTTACTGCCCTTCAGCACTTCACTGATTACTTTCCATTGAAAGAGGACAAGAGTGCAGACTTACTGCAGTCAAGATAGGCTGCAGGTGCAAGATAGCCATAAATAAAAGGAATGGGGCGTGCTGTGAAATGGGGTGATGGGCTCAGTGACACTATGAGAGGAGCTGTATAAAAGGAGTGTCTGGTGTAGTAAAGTCATCACTGGCATCTTGGTTTCAGAACATGACACACCATTGCAGAATCAATGTAGGTGAGGAAGCATGAAGCACAGCTGAGTCCTGTAAATGAATCCAACAAAAGCAGGTGATGCGTTGCAGCCCATGCGTGGCATGAGAGCCTAGCAATGGAAGAACAAGGCTGGCCGAGACTTCAGTCTGTGTTCAAGGTCTGACACAAGCTACCTGCAGCACAGGTCCAAGGTCTGTCAAGAAGGGAGAACTAGGAGCAGGGCTGCAGTTCATGGCACAAGCCCGGGTGTTTGAATCCCCCTGTAGCACAAGTGGTAGAAGTGCTGCTCTGCAGCACAGAGGCTCGAATCCTGGGGGTTGGACTCGATGATCTCTAAGGTCCCTTCCATCCCGCACGAGACTATTACTATTACTATTACTATTACTATTACTATTACTATTACTATTACTATTACTATTACTATTACTATTACTATTACTAGCTTGAATTTCCAAGAGCAGTGGGAAGAAAGCATGGCTGGAGGTGAGGGAACTCATGGTCCTTAAGGCTTCTTATTGCACTCAAGGCACTGACAATGACAAAACTGAGAGCACCAACCTAATTTAGGTGCCAAAAAGAAGTCCAGTGATTGTAGTAGCAGCCAGCATGGAGGTATTGAGAGTCTGTCTGGCCCATCTTGCTCATGGATTTCTTCCTAGGATAGTACAGAGCTGCAAGAATGCCCTCAAAAAAAGACAGTCTGTAGTTTAGGCCAAATTAATATCATCATCACTCCATCTGTTCTAAGAGCTGTATATTTTGTTTGCACTGTTTAGAAGAAGAAAAAAAAAAAAAAAGTATTTCCTGCTTGAAACTGCGAAACTTTGGTCTCAGGAGATATAGTTGATTTGTAGAGCAGTTCTATAGTTGTGAAGTTCAGCCTTTACAAAGCAAAAGTCACTTTCACGTGGCCCAAATGCTTTGCCATTCATACAACATGGAACATTCAACAATATTTCATCATAATTGAAACCTTCCTAAATCCTCGGTGAGGCCCATGGTGTTATCTGAGGTTTAGTAAGAATAATGTAAGGGAGAAGCAATTCTCCTAGTTAGAAATACATCCTCAGGAAGCTCAACTCAATGGCAAGATTGTTCCATCCTGTTTTGTTCTTGGCTACTGCTTCTTTATTGTCTGTTGGAAGATGGTAGAACTGAGGATAGGGGAAAGGCCCAAATGCATCTTAAAGGATTTCCTCTATTCAGCCTCTGTTCAAACCACACCTTTTGCACTTTGGATGAATATCAGCAGAAGGTGTACAGAATACGTAGAATACACTACATGCTAAAGAGCAATGAAGACCTCAATTCCTCGCTAAAGAATGTGATTCTATTTTAGGAATATGCGTTTGCTTATGTTTTGTTCCTCTCAGGAATCCCCTTTTTTTATCTCATTGCATGTCTGCCATTTCCAGGAGGATTATGAACAACTTAACCAACATGACATTTTCTGGAGTGTTTTCAAGTGTGTGCCCAAGAAGGACCAGAGTAGTCCTGTTCTTGAGTCTTCCAGTATGTTTTTTTATTGCAATGTGGTTTACAGGTAAGAGAAAAATGCATTATATGCAATGATTCAATTTAGCTGTAGAATATAAGTAGGATAAGTAAAATTAGTAGCATGCAACAAAGTGAAGAAAGCTGAATCCATGGAGTAGGCTCCAAATGACTAAAGGGATAAGGAAAGACGAACATAATGACTGTTACTGTTCCGGCCACAGTTTGCTTGACAGCACACAGTGCTGATGTATCCACCAGCAAAAGGCCAAGAGCAACCTCCTATACCAAACCAAAGTTCTGCTCATTACTTTGACACAACTTTTTAGTGCACTGTTCAGCATCAGTTTTCCTAAGATATCACACCTGCACTTCACATCATATTCCCGTTTTCTGATGGAATAAATGTATCGTAGATCCTGTCTGATACATTCAAGAGCAGGGCTTGGGACAACACTGGCCATCTCAAATGATGGGAGACAATCCATTCCTTCTCTGGGTTCTTAGGGGGTAAAATTAGGTGTGCTGTCTTATCACACACATGAAAAAGGCATAGTCAGTCTCTCACAGCCCGTGTTCTCCAGGAGTTTCTTACAGGACTGATGTGTAAAAGCTGGAAAGGTGGAAATTATGATGAGTGCATGTGCTTTAAGGAGCTGGGAACATTAACTCAAGACTGTCCCTATCATTGAAGGGGAATTAAGAATTCTAGCCTAGAGAGAACATTTGTTTTGGATTAACCTAACCCTGAGACTTCTTGTCTCATTGTTCCATCAGTAGAACTGTTATAATAACAGTGCTCCCACTTTTTCCTTGCAGGTGAAGATCCTATCACCATCATCATTCATCCTCCAGTTGCCCTTGTTGGTGAGCAAGTAACTTTGTCTTGCCAGCTGACGCCCAAAATCCCTTCCAACACAAGTGTGCTTTGGTACAAAGAGGAAAAGGGAAGAGATACTCCACTCTGCTCTTCCTCCAGCCTGGATGGGGAGGTGGAGCAGTGCCAGCATGAAGAACAGTGCAGAATTGAGGCGCGCTGGGAGAGAAAAAGACTTCTCCTGATTATCCAAAAAGTGCAAATATCTGATAGGGGGGTGTACATTTGTGCTGTGAGTGGCAACGCTGTCTCCCAGGAGGCTGTGGCTCACCTTGATGTTATAGGTAAGCAGAAAGATTGTTATGACTGTGCTTAGTTCAGTTCCTATCAGGAACTATCCCTTCCTTCCTTCCTTCCTTCCTTCCTTCCTTCCTTCCTTCCTTCCTTCCTTCCTTCCTTCCTTTCCTGTCCTTTTTCTTCCTTCTCTTCCTCCTGCCTTCACTTCCTTCCTTCCTTCCTGGCCTTCCTTTCCTTCCTTCCCTTACCTTTCCTTTCCTTTTCCTATGCGCTTCCTTCCTTCCCCCTTCCTTCACACAAATACCACCAATAGACCAACCAACCTTCCTATCTTTCTCTCCCTTCCTTCCCGCTTATTCACTGTCCTGTCTGATCACCTTATACGTGTTATCCGGTTCCATCCTTCCTTCCGTTTCCTCCGTTCCTTCCTTTCCTTCCTTCCTTCCAATTCTCCTCTTCGATTCCTTCTTCCTTCCTTCCCTTCCTTCCTTATCCTTCCTCCACCCTCCCTTCCTCCCTGCCCCTTCCCTGCCCTCGCTCCCTCACCTTCCTTCCTTCCTCCCTCCCTCCCTCCCTTCCTCCCTTCCTCCCTTCCTCCCTTCCTCCCTTCCTTCTTTCCTTCATCTGGCCGTGTATGGAAGTTTCTATATGCCATGAATATTTAGAGCAGTATATTGACACATTCAGATGTATTTGTTTGGTGGTTTTTTTTGTTTGGTTTTTTTTGTTTTTTTTTTTTTTTTCTGTTAATGTTTGTTTTTATATAACTTAGGAGTTGTACAAAATGTTTTTTCTGTCTCTCATTGCAATAACTCCATTACAGCAATAGGGAACAAGCCAGCTTTGGTAAAGGATCAGCAAGAGGAAAGCTCGTGTCGCTACACATGCAATTCAAAAGGATGGTACCCAAAGCCTCAAGTCATTTGGACAACCTATGGAGGAGGCAAAAAAAACGTGGAGATCAAGACCACTGTCACCTGGAGTGAGACAGACCTTTTTGTAGTACAAAGCATCATAACGGTTCCTTGTGATGATGTAGATGTGAAGTGTGTAATTATGCTCATCAAAGAAAAGATAAACCAAACTGGTAGGTTCTTGTAATCATAGAACGACTTGGGCTGGAAGGGACCTTAGAGACCTTATGTTTGTAATAACTCTTCTGTGGGCAGGGGTGCCACCCACAGATTAAGAGTTTGAGAGATTTCACTTGTTTTTAGCAGTGTGAATGTGTGTGTTTTGTGAGTGCAAGTTTCCTGCACTCAGGAAACTGGAAAAGATAGTCTTTTATTTTTTTAAATGCCACCTCAAACATGGAGATAATACTGCTTTCCTAATGTTTAGCTGCTAATTTCTATCATCTGTGCTGAATTTATTGGAAAGCTTCTTGTGAAAATCCATCTTGGTTCAGGCAGGAACTTACACATTTGCAAATTAAATGTTCAAAATCCAGATGATTTTGATGGCGAGTGAAGCAGCAACAAAACTGTAGGTGCTCTGTGAAATCTCTTTCTTGTTGTACTGTGTCATGCCCAACAATTGCCTCTGTTACAGGTTCCTTGAATGAAATGACTCTACAGAAGCCAAGTACTGAACATACTTTTACATATGAGAGCCAAATGAGAGGTGATTGTGTAAACCCCAAGGCTATTTCAGGTATTCCCCAAAGAGAACATCTGTCTTCACTGAGCAAAACAAGCATTCCAGAGGAGAAGTATAGTATTTTTGCAATAGAAAGCTCTGATGAGTTGCGTTGTGGACAGCCACCACCTTCTGACTTGACAACTAATAGGAAATCCCATCTACAGCTTACTCAACAGATAGGTATGCAGCAATTATTGATTATCCATTACTGGTCTTCCACACTAGAAATGAAGGGGTAGGCAGAAGAAGTTCTTGGGTGACCAAAAGGGACTTCGGGGCTCTGGGAAGACTTCTGAAGGGGTTAGAAGAGCAAGGATTGTTTTCTTGTGTCCTCTTGGTGACACTGGGATCTGCACAAAAGGAGGAGGGTGGACACACTGAGTGAAGGGCTTTGTGAATGGTGTCATACTCAAGGCTTTTGGTACTATGGTTTGGGACTCAGCCTTGAGAAGGGGGGAGTGCTGATGGCAACAGGAGCCAACAGACTAGAAGGGCCATAAATATTCTTGGAAGAAGATGATTGGGCTGGTTAGCAGGGCTTTAAACTAGATACAGGGGAAAGGGGTGTATTATGTGACAGAGAAGCGTGTGGGAACACTGTCATCTTGGGAGGAGGTAAAGGAAAACCCCAGACTTGACTTGGAGGTAATAGGGAGGGCAATATCTGAGAAGGCAACGAGGCCAATAGCTAAGCTGAAGTGCCTCTATACCAATGTATGCAGCATGGGAAATAAACAGGAGGAGTTAGAAACTGTGGTGCAATTGGGAAAGTATGACCTAATTGCTATCATGGAAACATGGTGGGATAAATCCCATGAGGGATGTGATTGTCCCCCTCTAATTGGCTCTTGTGAGGCCCCATCTGCAGTGCTGCATCCAGGCTTGGAACCCCCAGTACAGGAAGGATGGGGAGCTCGTGTAATGGGTCCAGAGGAGGCCACTGAGATGATGGGAGGGCTGGAGCAGCTCTCCTATGAGGAAAGGTGGAGGGAACTGGAGCTTGTTTAGCTTGGAGAAGAGGAAGCTCTGGGGAGACCTCATTGTGTCCTTCCAGTACTTGAAGGGAGCCTATAAACAGGAGGGAGAATGCTCGTTTACGAGGGTGGATAGGACAAGGGGGATATCTATATTAAATTGCAAGAGATTATTTGTCTTTTTTTCTTTTTTAATTGCTTTTTCTCCCTTTTTCAGAAAACCATAACTGGCTCTGGATTCTTTGTCTCTTTTGCCTGATTATTGTAATAATAGGTAAGCTATTCCTCCACACCAGAGCCCCCAGTTTACAGTTCATATCAGAGAACTTCTAATATCCTTCTCACCCAGAATTTCCAACCTTTTATTGTCCTCCCAAGTTTGCACAGACACCCTATGTTGGAGATAACTCATTCTTTCCAAGAAACTCACAGCTCTGTATTCCTTCAAGAGAACCTTTTCTTTTAATGAATTCACTCAAGAGTGGCTTCAGCCTTCTGAATGTACCCCAAAGCTCTTCAAAATCAACATCTTCCCTCATATTCACAGAAAAATACTCTCCTTTGCCTTTCCAGACCTTTTTGTTTCTAGCACCCAGGCATTCTGAAGTTGGTTTTCTCAAATGAAAGTACCTTTTTCATTGTCTCATCTTTCCTTTTCATATTGTTATCCTTTATTTATTCTTTTCTGGCTTAGTAATGAACTACGGAACTTTCTCTTGGTTAGGAAAGGTCCTTATGAGTGTCAGATATCATAAACCAAAGAAGGAAGGGAGCAGTACAGTGAGTGGATTGATTTACTATGAGTACGTAGGACATACGTTTATTTGGTGGACCAAAGTGAGAGCTCAGAATGGTTGCCCTCATCTCTGAGGCGAGGCTGTTCTCTTGCCATGGTATGCATTTTATGCTACTTTTCATGCATTTTCATTTTAGCACACAGTGAGAGAAAAATCAATGTGTGTGTTGATGGTATATTAACAAAGAACGGTCATGTTCCATGGTTCCGCAATAGAATGAAGGCTTTGCAAGGGTTTGGTCTCTGTGTAGCCACAGCAATCTTTTGTGCCCTACAGTGCATTTGGTATAGATGGTAGGATGTTCTTATGATATTAGGACTCAAATATTGACTGGACTCAAATATTGACTGGACTTCTTTCTCAATGGCATTTCTACTGTGTCAAGATTTTAAGCATTGGATATCGAGAGCAAGCAGCCCAGGTTATGGGATATGCCATGAAAGAGCAAATAGGGGACTGTGAGGTTTAAGTCTTGGTCTGAACATGAAAGAAGGGGAAAATGAAATGTTATGTAGGTGATAACACAAAGCCACTGTGCATAGGAAAGCCCTGACTAAGTGAGGCTGGTCAATGATGAGAGTGCAATGATGAAGGCATCCCATCACTTTCCATAGAGTTATAGGGGATGGGTTGCTAAGAAAGCTGTCCTCATTACTCTCACCAGAATCCATGTCCATTTTACAGTGGAGCTCCAGGCACAAGGAAGAGCAAGGGAAGATAGAGAGAAAGGTGAGTGCATGAGCGGTAGGACCCCAATGCCTCTGTGCATGAGGGTTCTACACCTTCATTGTGAGTGTGCTTTGTTGAGGAATCCCCATACTTTTTCCCAATTCTTTGTGGAGGATGAGGTGCTAAGCAACATTTCCTTCCTTTCCTTCTTTCTTCTTGCAGAGACCCTGAAGAAGGAGACTGGTGAGTAGAGCTGCCTCCCTGCTGGCTACCCATGACACTGCTAGGCAGGCTGTTGGGATGTTGGAGGCTGTAATGAGTTTAGTGGAGACTTTGGAGCAGATAAGAATGATCCTCTATTTCAGAGCAACTGCTGGCACAAAAAATAGCAGAGACCCAGAAGAAAGAGATAGGTGAGTGGAGCTGCCTCACTGCTGGCTACCTGTGCCACTGCTAGGCAGGTTGTTGGGTTGTGTATTTCTGTTGGAGTTTGTAATGAGTTTAGTGGAGACTTTGGAGCAGATAAGAGTGATCCTTTTTTTCAGAGGGACTGCTGGCACAAAGAAGAGCAGAGGAAGATACAGAGAAAGGTATGTACATGAAGGACAGTGCCCCGTTGCCTCTATGCATGAGCAATAACCAGTATAACGTAGTGATGGCCTACACCTTCATTGTGAGTGTGCTTTGTTGAAGGATTCCCATACTTTTTCCCAAGTTATTCTTGAGGATGAGGTGCTAAACATTTCCTTCCTTTCCTCCTTTCTTCTTGCAGAGACCCTGAAGAAGGAGATAGGTGAGTGGAGCTGCCTCACTGCTGGCTACTCATGCCACTGCTAGGCAGGCTGTTGGGATGTTGGAGATTTTAATGAGTTTGGTGGAGACTTTGGAGCATATAAGAGTGATCCTCTTTTTCAGAGCAACTGCTGGCACAAAGAAGAGCAGAGGAAGATGCAGAGAAAGGTATGTACATGAAGGACAGGCAATAACCAGCAATATGTAATACTGGTCTATGCCATCATTGTGAGTGTGCTTTGTTGAAGGATTCCCATACTTTTTCCCAATTCTTTGTGGAGGATGTGGTGCTAAACAACATTTCCTTCCTTTCCTCCTTTCTTCTTGCAGAGGCCCTTAAGAAGGAGATTGGTGAGTGGAGCAGCCTCACTGCTGGCTACCCATGTCATTGCTAGGCAGGCTGTTGGGATGTGCGGTTGCTGTTCCCCAAGCACTTGTGAGTGATGGGGTGCCAACCTAACCAGTGTGTTCCCCCCTTCTTCCTTGTCTTCTTGCAGCAGCTCTACAGAAGAAGAATGGTGAGTGTGACTGTCCCTTGGCAAGCCATCCCTTCTACCAGTAATCAGGTTGATTTGTCATGGTGTTGTGCTGGTAATGGGGTTGATGATGCCCAGTTCCAGAGCTTCTAGTCGTGGTGCTTTTGCCTTTCAGCACAGTGTCAAAAGCAGATAGGTTAGTGAGTTTTAATGGTGTAATATACACAGGTACTCACATTGTGACACCAATTGTTGAAGGTCTTGGCTAAAGCCCTTTTTCACTTCAACTGTGATCAGCAACGTGTTACAAACATCAGAACTGATGAAAAATTCTGTTAACTTTTGAGACCACATTCTGATGTTGGAGGCAGTTTGAAGTTTGGGTGGCTCTCCTGGTTTTTGAATTTGTTACCTTGTGAAAACCCGGATCCAAAAAAAAAAAGGGAACAGCATCCAATCCAGACCATAGGGGAAAGACTCTCTTGGGATTTGTTAATCTTGGTCACCTGGGCTCTTCCCCAACAGACCTTTGAATGAGCAGATCTACTGGGCTGTTCTATTAGCCCTTGTATTACTGATGCTGAGGAGCCGTCAGTGTTAGATTTCCACAGCCATATTGCAATGATAATCCTTAACTCAGAAGCTTGTGAAAACAAATGGCCATGTGGGAAAGCTATGCCACCCCTTGTGATGTATGCTGAGGTCTCCTAGAGTTGCAGGTGTGATGTAGAAAAAACAGGTGTGGGGATATTTTTTATGGTGGGTTATTCACGTTTGGTAGTAAATGGACCACATCTGTGAGACATGGGGAGCAGCATGGAGGACCATTGGACTGTCCCAGAGTTGCAGCTGTGTGCTGCTGTGCTCAGAGCTCATGAGGACCCTCTACCATCAGCTGGCATCACCTGATAGGGTCCTTCCTGGGGCAGATCCTGATGTCTCTTCCTTCTCCCCACACATCTTTTTCAGAGGAGCTGCAGAAACAAGGAGGAGCGAAGGAGGATCCAGAGAAAGGTGAGTGTATGCACCATAATGTCCCAGTGCTTCTGTGCATGAGGAATCTCAAGCAAAACAGTTGTGGTTGTGTAGGGTAAGGGTGCCTTGTTGAAGGCTTCCCATACTGTTCCCCGAGCACTTGTAAGTGATGGGTTGCTAACCCAACCAGTGTGTTCCCCCGTTCCTCCTTGTCTTCTTGCAGCAGCTCTACAGAAGGAGAATGGTGAGTGTGACTTGGCAAGCCATCCCTTCTACCAGTATTCAGGTTAATTTCTCATGGTGTTGTTGTGCTGGTGATGGGGATGTGTGTGTTGGAGAGTTTGAAAGAGTGTGCATCAGGGTCTGGAGGGAAGACAGAGCTGGGAAGTGGGGAGGTGGAGAACCTGAGCCCTGAGTAGCCCTGTCTGCTGCTGTTTGAGTGGTGAATGGTATTTGTGGCAGCGACCCAAACCAGGTAGAGGTGGATGTGAGTGGCAGTGTGACAGGGCATGAACCAAAGACTCTCAAGAGAAAGGAAGGGATGGGTGATCCCAGTGAGCAGTGCCCTGGGACCTGTGAGAAGGGCTATTCCAGCCATGCCAAGTGTCCCGAGTCAGCTATGTGAGAAAGCTTGGAACTTACTGCATCTTCTGGCTTGAATTGTGCTGGTCAGGAAGAGATGTCCATCCCATGAGGGATGTGGCATTAGAGCCCTTTTAGGGCCATACAGGAAGAGGAGCCTGAAAGGCCAGCACTGCAGCTGTATGCTGCTATGCACGGTGCCCAGGCAGCCCTTTTCCCAACTGTGGACCCTGTTTCCTGTCTGGAACAGATGCTGATTTCCCTTCCATCTTTTCCAGAGGAGCACCCAGTACAGGGAAGGTCAGGAAAGGATGCAGAGAAAGGTGAGTACATGCAGAACAGTGCCCCAATTCCTCCTTGCATGAGTAATATCCAGAATAATGAAGGTGCTGGTGTAGTGTGAGTGTGCCTTGTTGAAGGCATCCCACACTGTTGCTCAGTTCTTTCTGGAGGATGATCTGCTAATCAGTGCATCCTTTTCTCCCTCTTTTTCTTGCAGAGACCCCGAAGAAGGAGAATGGTGAGTGGAGCTGCTGGACTTCTGGCCACCCATGCCACTGCTAGGCAGGCTGTTGGGATGTGCAGTTGTTTTGGAGGCTGTAATGAGTTTGGTGGAGACTTTGGGGCAGATGAGAGTGTAGAAAGTGTTGTGCAGGGAAGGCAGAAATGGGGTGGCTGGATGGAGACCCTGGTCCCAGATGAGCATTGTGTGCTGCTGGGGTTGTGGTGGTTGGGACAGGTGGCAGTGATTCCATTTAGAATCAGAGGGTTGTGAGGAAGAGTGTGAATGCACATGAGCCAGTTCCCTGCCAGAGGCCCTTGTTGATCATGGCTGGGGTGGGCAGCTCCAGTGGGGAGCACCCTGGGATCTGTGGGTCTGGACCTGACTTAGTTTCTTCTTCTTTTGTGGCTACGTAGACAGGGAAGAGGAGCTCCGTGCAATGATTGGTGAGTCCTTCTGCGTGCCATCAGGCATTTGCTATGAAGGACATTCTATACTGTACCCAAAGCCTTTGTGGATGCTGAGGTGCTAAGTTTCCCCCTTCTTCTTTGCCTTCCTGCAGAGACACTGAAGAAGGAGAATGGTGAGTGGGACTGTTCCCTTGCAAGCCATCCCTTCCACCAATATTCAGGTTTCTCTGTCATCGTGTTGTGCTGGTGATGGAACCGTGTGTGAAGCAAATGGGAATGCAGAAGGGGCTGTGGAGGGATGGTGGACATTCAATGAGCTGTGTGCCTTCGTCTTCCTCAATAGAAATGCTGAGGTTTTAGAAAATGTTCTAATTTAAATTAATATAAGTCATTTGTATTCTTTTGCAGAATCCTTAAGAAAAAAAGGTAAGCTTTTCTGACCCTTGATTTCGTTCTTTCTTTGCAAGTAAACCACAGAGAAAAGGATATTTTTGCATTCAGGTGGTCCCAGACTATTCCCATTGCACTTCAGTGGAAAGGAGTTTGAAGGTTATCATCTATGATACGGAGTGATATTAGGGTGGAAAACATCTAACTCAAAAACTTCAGCAGAACATGTAGTTAGGAGGACAATGTGTGTTGGTATGAGCAGTTGAATGGTGTACTTTGCCAGTCCTGTCTATAATTTTTGGATGACAACCACGTAATCTGGCAGATGACAAGGATGCTGAAGGGTCAATTGGTTTGTCTGTGTATTAAGCTCTTGTGGAACATATGGAGCAACTCAGGAATGAGCATCGCCATCAACTGTGAAGATGCCCGCTTTAATCTGGAAGATAGTTTACTTGGTTGCTGGTGTAGTGGTGTTTGGGACAGGTGGCAGTGATCCCATTCAGAATCAGAGGGTTGTGAGGGGCAGTGTGAATGGACGTGAGCCAGTTCCCTGCCAGAGGCCCTTGTTGATCATGGCTGGGGTGGGCAGCTCCAGTGGGAAGCACCCTGGGATCTATGGGACTGGACCTGACTTAGTTTCTTCTTTTTTTGTGGTAATTTAGAAAGAGAAGAGGAGCTCCGTGCAATGATTGGTGAGTCCTTCTGCTTGCCTTCAGGCATTTGCTATTAAGGGCATCCCATACTGTGCCCAGAACCTTTGTGGTTGCTGAGGTGCTAAGTTCCCTCCTTCCTCTTTGTCTTTCTGCAGAGACACTGGAGAGGAGGATTGGTAAGTGGGGCTGTTCCCTTGCAAGGCATCCCTTCCACCAATATTCAGGTTTATCTGTCATCGTGTTGCCCACCTTCCTTTTTCTCTTTTTGCAGAGACACTGGAGAAGGAGACTGGTGAGTGGGACTGTTCCCCAGAATCGAAAATGACCCCCAGTGATCTCTGTCTTAGAGGTTACACTGAAAATTGTCCTTGTGAGTTTTTAGTATCTCCGGAGAAGTAGACTCTGTAGGCTCTTTCAGGGGCATAACAGCTTTTGACTCTTCCTCTTAGTTGTGTGGGATGTCATGGAAGTTTTGTACTCACTGTTTAACACTGTTGTGTAATCAGCTGATGTTTTCCTAGTTTCAAATTTTCTTCTCCTTTGACATGTTAGATAATCATTATAAAATGGTTTTCTGACCCACAGAACAAGGCAGTTTTTGAGCAATAACACAAGTGCTTGACCATCTGCCAGTAGCATTGGCTGTTAAGTCACTGGAGACTAGATTTCCTTAAAATAAACCCTTTTCTTCCTTTCTTTGTTTCCTGTAGAGTTATTGCGTGTGCAAAGATACATAGGTAAGAAAAATCCCATTCTGAATCTCACCTCTCCAAGCTTTAATAACCTTTAATAACAAAGCTCAAGTAACTGTTTGCAATCAGGCCTCTTGTTCTGTAAGTAACAACACAGCAAGAACTTATGCTGAATCCTTCCATTATCCGTTTGCTGTCCTAGAAACGTCTCAATATTTTTTGTTCTTCCAGGATGCAAAACAGAATTGTTTCTTCTAAAAGAGTATAGGTTTGGTCTTTATAAGAAAGAGAAGTTTGTTTCAGGGTGCTCAGCTAGAGCAGCACTACTGCTAAGTGTACACAAACCTGCTGATTTTATCATGCAGCCTTGGTGAATGGAATGAATTATTCCTCATTCCCTTGCAAGAAGATTTAGTGATTCTGGTTTTGTTCAAAGAGGAGCTGTGTTCAAAAGCATGGCTCTTATTCTTTGGTCATTTCCTTGCTGTTGAATGATTCCTTAATCAAAAGCTTATCATCTCCTTCATAGGATCAACCAATAGAAAGTCTGAGAGCAATAAACCTCCTTTAATTTAATACTTAAGAAATTGCCTTATTATTGCAGTTGATGTCACCCTGGATGCTGACACGGCTCATCCTAGACTGCAAGTTTCTGAAGATGGGAAGAGCGTAACAGACACTGGTGTGATCAGAAAGGTGTCCAGCAAGGAGGAGAGATTTGATTCCCACACTTTTCTGTTGGCAAAGGAAGGTTACATGTCGGGGATGCATTATTGGGAAGTGGATGTTGGAAAGAAACGCAACTGGAACTTGGGTGTTGCCCAGGAGAATGTGGCACGAAAAGAGACAGTGGCTCTGTCCCCTAAGAATGGTTTCTGGGTCATAGGGTTAGCAGATGGGCAAGAGTATTGGGCCCACTCGGATCCTTGGATCCGTTTAATTGTGAGTGGCAGACCACAGAAGATTGGGATCTTCCTGGACATCTCATCCAAGAAGTTGTCATTCATCAGCGTTCATCAGAAAAAAGTGCTGTACACTTTTACCTCTGTTAGTCATCACGGCCAGAACGTGAGGCTTTTTCCTTTCTTCTCTACAGGTTCATCTGCAACCAGTTCTGACACTGAGCCTCTAAGAATTGCATAGGGGTTTGATGATGATGACAAGTGAATGGTTGAAGTGAAAATGCATGGCTAATTAATGACTGAAATCCAGAGTCTGACGTCAGACTACACTCTATTCAGACCCATGCTTTGTGCCACCAAGCTGAAACATATAAAATACTTCCACCATTGCTTGTTAAGCCTTCCTTGAGCCATTTCTGCAGGAAAACCCTGACTTCAGGCCACTAGTCACTGGGTAGAGAGAGCCTCCAGGTGTTTTTATCAACCTATAAAATGTTTTCTAAGCCCAGGAGCTGATAACTACTGTTTGTGTATGCCTGTGTACAGATCGTTCCATCAGGTGTGAAGAAGAGCATGAATTCTTTCTCTGTGCACTGATCATCACAGGAAATATTCATGAGACCTGTGTGCAAAAGTTGGCAACTGCGCTAGCACAGAAGAGCTTTCTGATGAGCTGAAACTACACTGCTTAAAAAGATTTAGATACTATACTAGATGATATAGATATATAAATACTAATACTAGAAGATCACCAGCCATTGCAGATCCTTCTATGTCAGCTGCAAAAACACAGTGCCAACTGAAGGCAACTTGGCTGACTTGCCATCAGGGTTTCTTTCTGCAGAAATTCTTTTTATTTGGAAACGGTGTGAAGTATGGGCCATCCTTTATCATTTTTGTATATAGCATAAAATATATTCTAAAAAGTATTTAGGAGAATTCACAAGGTGCTAATATCCTTGCTAATATCCTCTCACTTTTAGTGAGTACAGAGTACTATGGTTAGGCTTTGTTAGACTTGATGATCTTAAAGGTCTTTTCCAACCTGGGTAATTCTATGATTCTATGATTCTACAGACAGAATTCACACACAACAATGAACATAGCTAAGCTTCCATGTCAATGAGCTTGTTGTTGGCCTCTCCCACCTCTCATATTTCTAGATTGATGGATTTAGCCTTTTTCTCTCCAAAGGAGAGAATGGTGTTCTCTCAGTATTCCACATCATAACATCATGTGCAGTATGGATCATTAAAAGGTTCATACTCCAGTTCCGTGGAATAACTACGTCCCGGATACTCAGCTCTCAGAAGAAGCACTACTGGGAAGTGGATGTGGGAAAGAAAACTATCTGGGAACGTGGAGTAGCTTCTGAATCTGTGGCTGGGAAAGGGTACTTGATTCTCTGCCCCAGAAATGGCTTCTGGGTCATGGCACTGCCTGATGGGATGGAGTACTGGGCCTACACTGACCCTTGGACCCATCTGAATGTAAGATCAAAACCACAGAAGGCTGGGATATTACTGGACATCTCAGCTGGACAGCTATCATTCTATCTCGTCCAAAGTCAAGTGACTTTTTATACTTTCAGCATTGCTGAAAGTGATAAGAAAGGGAAGCTCTTTCCCTTAGCATTGCTGAAAGTGATAAGAAAGGGAAGCTCCTTCCCTTTATTTCCATGGGTAACAGTGCTGGAAAGAAAGACCATGAGCTACTAAATCTATGTTCTTAAGGTGAGTAGCCAGTGAAATCTGCTGTAAGCATTAACACATGCAACTTCATGGAGAACACTGTCTTGCTGTTTTGCCTCATTCTCTTTGAATCTTCAAGCCACTGCTGATTTGACAGACCTTGGAACAGATTATGTGCCTCTTTGTTTGCCTAAAGAGTCCTTCCGTCATTTTAGGGACCGTAAAGGTGAATCTTCATTAGCACCACGCTCTTTGGCTCATCAATACACACACTGGAACTACATCGTCATGTATACATTCACCAGTCAAACAACAATCTGCATTTTTGCTTTTAATGTGATGAATAAAATCAGTATTTTCCCAGACTGATTTACTGCTGTTCTTTCCGTAGCTTTTCTTCTACACAGCCTCACATCAGGCCTTTTCTAAAGGGTTATGTCCTATAGTTGGGCGTACCATGCAAGAAAACATGATTTAAAAGCTTTTATAGAAAAACTAAGATTCTTCATGTGATTTCATTACCATATCTAACCAGTAAAGATAATGTTTTGCTGTAATGTAGTCCTATATTTGACCACGTTAATTTGATAACTGTAATCAAATGAATGGCTGCTTTGAGCTTTTGGCTTTACCAATGGGGAAATGTGAGGCATAGTATTTTCCCTCCTGTCATATCTACGTGACCTTCAAAGATGAAGGGACAAGCTTACAAATCTCTCATGCTCCACCTTGGAGCTGTAGCTTGGAGACAGATGGGCATCTGCTGGGTGTTTATTACTTGTTAGATAGCAGCCACCCAAACATGGGAAACAAGAAGCATGATGCTACAGATATTTCACATCAATTCTGGACGTCACCATTTCCAACCACAACCATTAAAACTATTAAAAAGGCACGTGTACAAGACTGTGCTGTACACTACCTGCAAAACTGAGAAAACTAATGCCTCCTAGGCATATATAAGTCACACTGAATGACTAGCTCATATAGTCAACTTTCATTTATACACATATAGTTGGAGAAAGATACCTGTCCCATTACATTTCATAGGCTTTCTCTGAAAGAAGAACACATACCTCAAAGTGCTTCACACTCTCTTGTCATCTACATCCCTCCCACCCTTTCAGGCCTTCAGAAGGCCTGAAGCAGCTGCTGCCTATAAACTCTGCCCTGTCCTATAGAAAGCACAACCTCTGTAATACTAAACCACAAATGATTTTGCTTTTTGCCATACACACATCATTTTAGCAGGTGAAGTGTTTGTACATGACTGAGAGCATGGCTGGGAATGCAGAATTATTGAGACCCCACTGAATCTTGAAATAAATTCTGTTTAGCTTCTGTGGCAGATTCCAATTCAAGTGGGACGGGCTGCCCACAAGGGTGGTGGGGTCAGCATCCATGAAGGTGTGAAAGAAATGTTTAGATGGTCTATGAAGGGGCATGGTTTACTTTGGAAATACTGGCTGTAGGTGGAAGTTTGGGTTGGACGATCTTGGAGGTCCTTACCAGCCTTGGTGATTCAGTGATTCTATGCTATGAAAAGGGAATAAATCGTTGTTTTGTCTCCTTCTGTTAAGCTCATTTTTGTCTTTTTCAGTGTCTGTTCAAGGACTTTTCAATAAAGTAATCTTTGCCCTGAAAGTAGGAATCAGGTAAATAGGGGTCTTTCATGAAGATTACATATCCTAGGCTTTGGGGAATGTCAGAAGAAAAGGACCAGTGGGAAATGTCGACATTGCTATAGTTACAATTGAGCTGGGTCTATAGTTAAGGCAATACAGCTGGGTATACATAAGGGAAAGGTAGACAAAAAAACTGGTTTTGACCAAAATAAGTGAAGAAGCTGTGTCAAATATGACAGGTCAACCTGACGAAGACTTCTGACTTCATCCCAATGACCACCAGAGTGAGACCCCCGCTACGGACTGCACACTCGTCAGTAGGAGGGACAGCATGCAAATGAGTTCCCGGAAAAACAATGAATATGTTAATGATTTCTTGGAAATCTGATGAATATGCATACGCTTCCTCTATAACTTTCTAACGCTCCTCTCTATCGGTGCACAAGATAGGAGGAGTGATCCCCCATGTACCCAGTGCTGAATAAACACATACCTGCTTTATAACCTAATTCTGGTTATAGAGTTTGATTCCACACATCAGTCCCACTGTGATATCAGTGGAGTGACCTATTCCTAAAATGACAGCTGTTTTTCCCTTAGGGGTCTACTTGCACTATGTAGGAGCCATCCATACATTATCTGTACCAGAGGCATATCTAAGACAATAACTCCACCTGCACACCACGCATGTCCTGCAGATGTTCTTCCTCAGGGTACAAGCCTTCCATAGAAAGAGGCAAAGTGCTCAAATAAGAATTACACTTGGAACAACACTTGCCCAGGGTGATAAAAATTCTTCTGCCAGGCAGTGAGAGGCTAAGGGCAGTTTTTATGAGCCCTCATTGCTATAACTGTATAAAGTCCATCTGTACTGTAAGCTTCCTGTATCTGCATCATTTCAGTTCAAGTGAAAGCCAGTTCAGCTCAAGAGAGAAAACACTGGGGTGAGAATTCACTCAAGGTACGTTACTGCATTTATATATATATATTTGGCATGATTCTTTAAGAATAAAAATGCACGTAATAATTGTCGAATGTTCTGTGTGGCCTGTTGTTCCTTCCTGACTACGGAGGGATAAAACAAGAAGGAGGAACGTAGCCTAAAGGAACAAAGCTTGCTTTCATTGTGTTAAAGTCCTGTGGAGAATGACTTGGGGGTCCTGGTAGATGGGAAGCTGGATGTAAGACAGCCGTGTGTGCTTGCAACGAGGAGGGTCCTACTATATCATGGGCTGGCTTTTTATGAGGGTGGATAGTGATAGGATAAGGGGGAATGTTTTTAAACTGAGACAGGGGAGGTTTAGGCTAGAGATTAGAAGGAAGCTTTTCACCCAGAGTGTGGTGACACACTGGAACAGGTTTCCCAAGGAGGTTGTGGATGCCCCATCCCTGGAAGCATTCAAGTCCAAGGCTGAATGTGACTCTGGGCAGCCTGGGCTGCTGGTTGGTGACCCTGCACATAGGGGGGGGGGGGGGGGAGGGTTGAAACTTTGCAATCCTTTGATTCTATGATTCTGTGATTTATATACCTAATATTCTGGTATTGATATACCTAATATTCTGATATATGAGACACCAGGCTCAGAGACACATAGTGGTCAGCTGAGGCTGATTGTTCCTTCCATTGTATTTCCCTGCTGATGAAAGAATAGCAGCAAGTACTGTCTGTGCCTTGGATCCACTAATCAATCATCCCAGTACTCCAAGGTCTCTCTTGCCTGCTCTTGGACTTTGAGTCTGTATTGCCCATGATGTGAAATGGAAAGCAATTCCCTTCTCTTTGTCTTGACGAGGAGTTTTGTTGCCCTTTTTTCCTTCCCCATTAGCAGTGGAGGGGAAATGGGACACAGGACAGAATGGCTTAGTGGTACCAGTCCAGGTCTACAAGACACAGTCCTTTTTATATAGCTTGGACAGCATCACTTCCAGCACTGGAGTTAGTTTGAAGGGAAAGGCCATTAAATGTGTATGACCACATCCTTTGCCTTAGTAGAAGAGAGTGGCAGGTGCCAATCACCCCCTGTTGCATCCTGCAGATGCCATGAGTGTTTGTCATTTTGGCCTTTTGCATGAGTGTGAGAATGCTTAGACAGCTGCAAAGACTTCTAGTGTTGAGCTGGAGGCCATCAGGTCATCCCAACGACTGCCTGCAATTCTCTAGGCTTGTGGCCACCGCATCACTCTGTCCTGTATTTGTCTTTGTCTTGCAGACCAGCCTCTTAGAAAAGGATAAGAGGAAGCTGGAAGCAGGCGATGTCTTGGAGACCTGGTAAGAGTGGAGTTTACTGTGTGTTAAGTGGTGATGTAAGAGAGTGAACCATTAAAAACGGAGTATTATGAAAAATAAGTCTGCAATTTCAGGGGCTCAACTAAAGCCTTCCTCTCACCTCTTGCCCCTCTTCTGTCCACACAAGCATTATTCCAGGCCACTTTAGCTATGGAGGATGTGACTGCTTTCCCTTTGCTATACAGCAGGACATGTGTCCCAAGAGAGCTAAGCGTAAACACAGAGAGCAATAGCCAAGCATAATCATGAGAAGAACATCAACACTGGATGAATCTTCTTGTCCTAGCAATGCAATGACTTCATTGTACCCAATTAGAACGAATTAATAAGCACAGGGATGGGTTTATTGTTCTGCAGTAGTTTTCAGATTGAGTGTGTGACTACGTCAAAGATGCTCCAATGTCTCTGACAACATTCCTGTGTTGGAGAGTGGGAAAGCACTCTGGATATTCAATGACATATTCAACAATGTGTATTCAACAATGCACTTTTTATTAATATTGGTTTTGTTTCTATTTTTTCTTAATTTACTCATTTTGCATTGCAGAACTTCCTGTCAATGTGCCTGCTATAACGATACGTGAGAGTGGTAAGTTCAACACGGAGAGTCAGTATAATTCTTATGGGTTATGGCATTAGTGAAATGGTGCTTGTTGCCAAGTGTCTTTTTGGCAGTCTATGTCACAAACAGACATTTTTGATGTAATCTTTTGGCTTTGCAATGTAGATACCAGGAACCAGATTTGTACAAGATAAAGTTGCTTAACTAAGAAGAAAAAGAGGTCACTAAGATCTCACTCTACCGTCTAAACTCTTACATTGCCTGAGTAATCTGAAACTTTATAAAAGGAATTCATAACAGTCTATCACTGGAGCTGTTGATATACCTTAAAATTTACGTGCTCTGCATTTCATACAAAATCAATGACAAAATAGAGCCTGTGCTCAATTCATTGAGACCAGTCCAACATCAGACTTTCACGGGTACATTTGTTGTGTTCCCTCATGGAAAGCAAATGAAGCCTTAGGAAGAGTTTGGGATCTACTGGGAGGAAGCCCTGATGCAGTAGCTATGAGTACAGATTGAGTTCCCTACTTCTGCAGATTAAAACTCTCATTGCCTTTTCCAGGTTTCAGCAATGTACCAGAGCATCCCACTCAGCACAAAAGCAGCGTGGATCCATTTAACAGCAAAAAGGAAAGACTCTCGAAGCTGAGCAATGGAGAAGGCATTCCAGAACGATTGGAAAGAGGTAATTAGAGCTGTCAATGTCAATGTACCCCTGTCCATCATGTGCGTTGCTCATCTCAGGGTTATCCCATCTCCTCACCTCAAAGCCACATCCCCTCTCCGTGGAGTTTTCTCTGCAGGTTTGAGAAGTGGATCAATAATTCCCCCCTGTATTCTGACAGATCCCATTATCTTCTCCCCACTGGAAAAACTGTGGTTGTAGTGAAGAGCCACCACCTTCCCCCTGGGCTGCCTTCATGATGTGTAATTCCACAACAGCTGTTCAGTATATTTACATGGTTCTTTATGAGAAAAAATTACACATTTCTTACATTTCCTCTTTTCTATATCTTTCATTTAAACATGAAGATCCTGAATCCCAGCAAAATCCTTGCAATGTTCAAGAATTACGTAAGAAATTTGAGCCTAAACGTAAGTATGCTGGACCAGTATTTACACAGCCTGTGGTCACACCTTAGTACATGTTGGGTGGGATTTATGAGAGTACAGGACAAGAAGTCCTGAGCGGTCTGTTCCTCTAAGCATGATGTGGTGAGAACTCTTCCGAACAGCTCAGGCATGATCAGTTCTCTCCAGGGTGTGCTTATAAACTGGCTTCATTCTCTGGTCTGGGAGCCGAAGCAGGGTTCTGCAGTGCATGAAGAATAAGTGGAGGGTGGTTATGCAGAAGAGCTCAGTGCAGTGCTATGAAGCAACAGATCTTGGACAGGCCAGACTGATCCTTTCCTAACAGCAGGACCCAGCCACACTTCTCCTCAGCCAACTGACTGTGGGCAGTAGAGTGAGCAAAGTGATTCTTCCCCTCTGCTCAGCCTTGGTCAGGGCACATTTGGAGTTCTGTGTCCAGTTCAGATAAGACAAGGCCCCAGATGCCAAGAACACAAAGGATTATAGGAAGTTCCACACAAATATAGACAATAACTTCATTAAATTGAGAGCTTCTTTACATTGTTCCCGTGGGGACTGAAACAAGCTGCCTAGAGAGGTGGTGGAGTCTTCCTTCTTTGGAGACAATCAAGATGCTTCTGGACACCCTCCTGCATGACCTACTGTAGGGAACCTGCTTTAGCAATAGGGTTGGACTCAATAAGCCCTACAGGTCCCTTCCAACCCCTGCCACTCTATGACTCTGTGTTCCACGAATCATAGTATCATATAATCAATCACCAAGGTTGGAAAAGACCTACAATATCATCCAGTCCAACCATTCACCTATCACCAATAGCTCCCAATAAACCATGTCACTCAACACAACATCCCGTAATAATAGAAACACCATAGAGCCCCATAGAGCCCCATATAGAATCACAGAATCACCATGGTTGGAAAAGACCTACAAGATCATCCAGTCCAACCGTTCACCTATCACCAATAGCTTTCAATAAACCATGTCACTCAACACAACATCCATAGGGCATCGAGGGCTCATCGGGGAAGGAACATTAAGTAATAGGGAGCCCCAAGTGCAAGGATAAGCTCTATAACGAAGAGGTGTGGCCTCTAGGAAATAGTGACATTGATTTCTTCTCCTACCCATGTTGCTTCTTGCAAAGGCTTCCTTTCAGGTCTTTGCTCTGTGCAACATCCAAGTGCGGATGTCCTGAAGAAGGGTGAATATTATAGAGGCTTGCCAGGCCAAGCCAGAAATGATCAGTGCCAGGGCAGACCAGGCAGATGAATCTGTGCTAAATCCCATCTTTCCTTCCCCTGCTCGTTCCAGGTGGCCTGATGTTGCAGTTTAGCTTACAGCCACAGGTTAGAATTGCAGCACTCCACAGATGTTTGCTCACTCTCAGACCTGTGGGAGTTAATATGAATGCAGGTAGAGAAGTGGAATGGACTAAGACAGAAAAGTCAGGCATGGTTGTTCTTAAATGTTTGCCTTGTTGCTCTCAGCTTCAGACTTAATCCGTGGGCCAGAGAAACCCCCACAGAAGGAAAGCAGAGTGAATTCACCAAAAAGACCCCAAGAAAGCTTCTCTAAGCAGAGCGAGGGGAATGCAGATCCAGTACTTGTGGAAAGAGGTAACTGGGGCTGTGAGAAGACCTGTGGCCACAGCGCTGGACCCTCACTCCAGGGTTATTGCCTCTCCTCAACTCAAGCCACATCCCCTCTCTGTTGGGCCTTCTTTGCAGTCTGGACATCGGACATCCTGCCCCCAAAGTCTGTGAGGTCCCATTTTCTTCACCCCATAGTACACCCTGCAGCTGTGGTGTTCTTCCACCAGCTCTCCATTTCTTTCTGCTTGCAACCTGGAAGTTCAGCTATATCCTGTGCTGGATGTGGCTCTGGGCAGCCTGGTCTGCTGGTTGGCGACCATGCACATGGCATGTGGGGTTGGAACAAGATGATCTTTGAGGTCCTTTCCAACCCAAACCATTTTTTACTGCTGTCAGGTTCGTGCTTCTCAGCAAATACTTTCTGGCTGATATTATAGTGACTGCATTCTCAAGGAAACTACTGGACCCTACTCACAGGGAATTCTGTTGTCTCCTTGGGACATTGGTCAGGGATGTTATTAGGAAGCTCCCTTGTCTTACAAAGCCCTCTGATTATTACCCACTTATTGTAGTTGAAATTCATAGGTAGAAGCCCAAGAGCTACCAAGAGGAACTTCAGGTTGTTGGGGCAGCTAGTTGGTGGTGTGGGTGCCCAGGAGGTGTTTTGCTCAGTACCTCTGGAAGCAGGGAAAGATACTGAGAGAAGCAGGAAGACCCCCCTCATCAACATGAGGATAACAGGTTGGGGTCATCAGAGGAGTTTTGCTTTCTTTTTATCATCGGGCTTCTTTCAGCAACTTCATTCATCACTATGCCTGCTGGTGACAGATGGGGTACAATATTCACAATAGGGGAAATGGATTCTATCACAGGAGATGGTGGGGCTTGTTGAAGGGGCTTTAAACTAGATTTGAAGGGAGAATGAGATAAAGCCAGACTCCCTAGAGATGAGCCTAGGAGAAGCATTCCAGGGACAGGAGTGAAAACTGTATCCAGCTGAAGTGCATCTTCATCAATGGCATGGGCAACAAAAAGGAAGAGCTGAAAGCTACGGAGTAACAGGATAACCATGACACAGTTGCTAACATCAACAGGTAGTGGGATCATTCTTATGATTCCAGTGCTGAAATGGAGGACTATAAGTGCTTTAAAAGTGATGGGAAAGGATGGAGGGGCAATGGATGGCTCTCTATGTTAGAGAAAGTGTACAAGTCATGTGAGGAGTGGCAGAGGGAGCTGGGAATGTTCAGGTTGCAGCAGGAAGCTCAAAGGAAAACTCATAGCCCTCTGTGAACACATCACAGGAGGCTGTGGTGAGGTGTGTGTTGGCCATCTATCTGGAAATAGGACAAGGCATCTAGGAATAGGACAAGAAGTGATGGACTTAAGCTTTGCAGGAGGAGGTTCAGGCTGGACATTATGAACTACTTACTTTCAGAAAGTCTACTTTTCCTGCCCAGGAAAAGGCCTTTGACATGGTCCCACACCACACCCTCATCTCCAAATTGGAGGCATGTAGATTTGATGAGTGGACAACTCGATGGATAAGAAATTGGTTGAAAGGCCGCAGACAGAGGGTGGTGGTCAACAGCTCTATGTCCAAGTGGAGGCCGGTAATGAGTGGTATCCCCAAGGGTCTGTCTTGGGACCGGTGCTCTTTATCATCTTTATCAATGACACCGATGATGGAATTGAGTGCGCCCTCAGCAAGTTTGCTGATGACACCAAGCTGAGTGGTGCTGTTGACACGGGGGAAGGAAGGGATGCCTTTCAGAGGGACGTCAACAGACTTATAAGGTGGGCCTGGGAGAACTTAATGAGGTTCAGCACAGCAAAGTGCAAGGTTTTGCATTTGGGCCGGAAGAACCCCAGGCACCTGTACAGGCTGGGAGGAGTGGTCCTTGAGAGCAGCTCAGCTGAGAAGGACCTGGGGTTCCTGATGGACGAGAGACTCAACATTAGCCAGCAGTGCGCTCTGACAGCTCGGAAAGCAAATGGGATCCTGGGCTCCATCAGGAGAGGGGTGGCCAGAAGGGATAGGGAGGTGATTGTCCCTCTCTACTCAGCTCTTGTGAGGCCCCATCTGGAGTACTGTGTCCAGGTGTGGACAAGAAAGTACAAGAAAATACAAGAAAGATGTGGAGCTGTTGGAACGGGTCCAGAGGAGGGCCACAAAGATGGTCAGGGGACTGGAGGACCTGCCTTATGAGGACAGGCTGAGGGAGATGGGCTTGTTCAGCCTGGTGGAAAGAAGGCTATGGGGTGACCTCATTGCAGCCTTCCAGTACGTGAAGGGAACCAATATCCAGGAGGGGTGTAAACTCTTTGAAAGGGCTGATAATACCAGGACAAGGGGAAATGGATTTATGTTGAAAGAGGGTAGATTTAGGTTGGATGTTAGGGGGAAGTTCTTTGCTAGGAGAGTGATTAGGCCCTGGAACAGGCGGCCCAGGGAGGTTGTGGATGCCCCATCCTTGGAGTTGTTCAATTGTGGAAGTTTGGTGGCCCTGCCAGGCAGGGGGGTTGGAACTACATGATCCTTGAGGTCCCTTCCAACCCAGGTCATTCTGTGATTCAGTGATTTGTGATTCTGTGACTTTGGAGCTATTAAGAGTGATCCTCTTTTACAGAGCAACTGCTGGCACAAAGAAGAGCAGATGAAGATGCAGAGAAAGGTATGTACATGAAGGACAGTGCCCCGTTGCCTCTGTGCATGAGCAATAACCAGCATAATGTAATGTTGGTTCACACCTTCATTGTGAGTGTGCTTTGTTGAAGCATTCCCATAATATTTTACCCAATTCTTTCTGGAGGATGGGGTGCTGAGCAACATTTCCTTCCTTTCCTCCTTTGTTCTTGCAGAGACCATGAAGAAGATAGGTGAGTGGAGCTGCCTCACTGCTGGCTTCCCATACCACTGCTAGGCAGACTGTTGGGACGTGTGGTTCTGTTGGATCTTGTAATGAGTCTAGTGGAGACTTTGGGGCAGATAGGAGTGTGAAAAGGGCTCAGTGAAGAAAGAGATGGGGTAGTTGGATAGAGAGCCCGGGCCCGAATTATTCCTATGTGCTAGGGGGAAGTGGTGGCTGGGGCAGGTGGCAGTGATCTCATCCAGCATCAGGGGGCTGTGAGGGCAGATGTGATTGGACATGTGTCTTAATTGTTCATGGCTCAACAACAGCTGTTCCTTAACAGCTGTTCAGTATATTTACATGGTTCTTTATGAGAAAAAAATCCACATTTCTTACATTTCCTCTTTTCTATATCTTTCATTTGAACATGAAGATCCTGAATCCCAGCAAAATTCTCTCAGTATTCAAGAACTACTTCAGAAATATGAGTCTAAACGTAAGTATGTTGGACCGGTATTTAAACAGCCTGTGGTCATGCCTTAGGATGTGTTGGGTGGGATTTATGAGAGCACAGGACAAGAAGCCCTGAGGGGTCTATCCCTCTGAGCATGACGTGGTGAGAACTCTTCCAAACAGCTCAGGCATGATCAGCTCTCTCCAGGGTGTGCTTATAAACTGGCTTCACGTTGCTTCTTGCACAGGCTTCCCTTAAGGTCTTTGCCCTCTGCAACATCCAAGTGCAAATGTCCTGAAGAAGGGCGAATATTATAGTGAAATGATCAGTGCCAGGGAAGACCAGGCAGATGAATCTCTGCTAAATCCCATCTATCCTGGCATGTAGCATGTGCTGTTTTCCTTCCCCTGCTCTTTCCAGGTGGCCTGATGTTGCAGTTTAGCTTACAGCCACAGGTTAGAATTGCAGCACTCCACAGATGCTTGCTCACTCTCAGACCAGCAGGAGGCAAAATGGATGCAGGTTGAGAAATGGGATAGACTAAGACAGAATAGTCAGGCATGGTTGTTGTTAAATGTTTGCTCTGTTGCTCTCCTTTTCAGTCTTAACCTTTGGGCCAGAGACATCCCCACAAAAGGAAAGCAGAGTGAATTCACAAAAGAGACCCCAAGAAAGCTTCTCTAAGCAAGGCAAGGGGAATGCAGATCCAGTACTTGAGGAAAGAGGTAACTGAGGCTGTGAGAAGACCTGTGCCCACAGTGCTGGACCCTCACTCCAGGGTTACTGCTTCTCCTCAACTCAAGCCACATCCCCTCTCTGTTGGGCCTTCTTTGCAGTCTGGACATAGATTTATCTTCTACCCCCAAAGTCTGTCAGGTCCCATTTTCTTCACCTCATAGTACACCATTCAGTTGCAGTGTTCTTCCATTTCTTTATGCTTGCAGCGTGGAAGTTCAGCTATATCCTGGGCTGGATGTGGCTCTGGGCAGCCTGGTCTGCTGGTTGGCGACCATGCACATGGCATGTGGGGTTGGAACAAGATGATCTTTGAGGTCCTTTCCAACCCAAACCATTCTGTACTGCTGTCAGGTCCGTGCTTCTCAGCAGTGAAAACTGTACCCAGCTGAAGTGCATCTTCATCAATGGCATGGGCAACAAAAAGGAAAGGCTGAAAGCTACGGCGTAACAGGATAACCGTGACAAAGTTGTCAACACCAACAAGTAGTGGGATCATTCTTATGACTCCAGTGCTGAAATGGAGGACTATAAGTGCTTTAAAAGGGATAAGAAAGGAAGAACGGGCAATGGATGATGGCTCTCTGTATTAGAGAAGGTGTACAAGTCATGTGAGGATTGACAGAAAGAGCTGGGACTGTTCAGGCTGCAGCAGGAGCCTCAGAGGAAAACTCACAGCCCTCTATGAACACATCACAGAAGGCTGCGGTGAGGTGTGGGTTGTCCAGGTATCTAGCAATAGGACAAGAAGTGATGGCTTTAAGCTGTGCAGGAGGAGGTTCAGGTTGGACATTAGGAACATTTTCTTTTCATAAAGTCTGCTTTTCCTGCCCAGGAAAAGTAGTGGAGTCACTGTCCATGGTGGTGTTCAAGAATAGGGTAGATGAGGCACTGAGGGATGTCTTTTAGTGACCATAGTGACCACTTAACAGTGGTATTATTCCAACGATTGTATGTGTTATTCCTTAAAGCAGTTCAAATGTATTTACATGTTCCTTTGAGGGTAGGCTTCACTGTATTTTCTCTTTCCTATATCTTTCCTATGAACATAAGATGCCAAGCCCCAGAAACAACCACAAAGCATCCAAGATGTAAAGAAGAGGCTCCCATATGAGTTTTCAGTTAAGAATAGTGGATACTGGTTCTCCTGCTTGTGGTCATTACTTGGAACATCTCAGGAGGGTTGTATCAGAGTGAGCCCAGAAGGGTGTGAGCAGGATGTGGTGAGAACCCCTCCTGATCCCAATTAGAAGTCATAGCCACCTGAGAGGAATCACTTGTGGTCAGAGGGACACAGCTCTCTGGTGTCAGACACATCCTACTCTAGCAGTGTATTGCTTCTGGTTGGGAGATAAAGGTACTGTCTATTTCCTGCCCCCAGAGTCTGGCAGACACCATTTTCTTCTCCCCATAGTACACACTGCAGCTGGGGTGATGTTCCACCGCCTCCCTGCTCCTTTAACAGGTTCAGTGGTGTCAGACACAACCGACCCTATGTGTGTTTTAATTCCAGTCTTTAGAATAAGGCAGGGAACATTTGAATATTACTTCTATGAATCCTCCATCAGGTGGTAGATCTACAGGTCCTCAGTGGACAAGAGCAGAAGGGAGCAGCATTTTCATGATGGTAACAGCCCGGCTTTATCCTTGCTGTCTGGTGGCAAAACAACACCAAGAGGCTGGGAGTTGTACATTATGGAGAGCGATGCCTGGAAAGTAACAAGGGGGAGAATAAAAACCATAGAGTAAGAGGTGAAGGGATGGAACTCCAGGTCAGGAGCTTAATTTACCCACTTCTCTTCCACTGGAAAAGGAAGAGAATAGAAAAGACCTGAAATGGATTTCTGACTCTCTATACATTATTGCTCACTACGGAGTTCCCTTCATGCTGAAAGGAGCTTCTGAAGGTCTTGTTTTATGCTTCAGCATACTCCAGGGAATGTCTGTCATGGAACTAAAAGATTGCTTCCCTTAACATTCCTAATATGAAAAGCACTACCTGCTCAAAGAGACAAGGCCTCAAATAGCAGGAGGCAGTGTTATTTTCCATTTATTTTCCAGCGACTCCTCTCATTCTTCACAGGAAGGACAGTGGAGATGAGCACCTCAAAGGTTGTGGAATCCATATGGGAGGAAATGGAGAATATTCTGAATGAAAAACTGGCTGCGTTGCAGAGACAAATGGAAAAGACAGCAGCACTATATCGAGCTGGTAGTCTCATAGTGCACTCCCTTCAAAGATCCTGATATATATTCAGCCTTGCAGAAAGGTTTGGAAGATGCAGATGTCCACAAGAAAGAACTTGTGTCGAGACAGACCTGGAGGAAAGGGTAGCAAAAAACTGAGGAGGTTGAGTCTAGAGAATCTGTGGGGTGAGGAGAACAGGCAGGGGAAGATGGCAACTATAGCAGATTATGTCTTCTGTTAATCTAAGGCAGGTCAGCAAGCGAAACACTCACTGCTTCTCTAATGGCGGGGGGGGACTTGAAGACCTTTCTTTGTTGTATTCATTTCCTGAGAAGTAGCCATGCGATGGGGATGCAGGTATTTCAAGTTTCTTCTTTCTCCTCCTTCTTGTAGCGGTGCGGCGAGCACGGGGACGATGGTTAGGGCAATTACTACTCAGTCCTTGCTGACGACTTTGTTTTAAGTTCCAGGCGAATCTCCCCAGGCCTGTGCCTATTTCCCATCCCTTGGCATGCAGTCATCCATCCAATGCAGTGGGGGCGATTTTTGTTCTTCTTCTGTATGTGTCTTGCTTCAGAGTTGTGTGTCTTGATACAGGAGGATTTCTTCTTTCGCAATAACAGAAGAGAGAGAAGTCTAGGTTAGTCGGAAAACTCGATTCCCTTTCTTCTCCATGGATAGGAAGAATGAGCTGAATTGAGTTCTCTTCTTTCATTCATTCAATTAGCAGGTCCTTTAGCCTGAAAACGCTTCTGCATGGCCATTTATGTGTTCTCATTACTGTAGGATGTTCCATTAGAACTACATAGCTGATGAGAGCCCCCGTGTTATTTTCATGATTGCTCTCTTTCTTCATAGAGGCAGTGGAGATGGCCTCCATGATTCGTTGGATCCGTGCGAGAGAGGATGGGAGATCTGATTTGACAAAACTGGTGCTTTCAGAGCAATGAAGCCCGCAAGCATCTTCATGAAGAAAACAGACCAAAATGAGCCTTCTCACTGTTGCACCTCGATCTGATAAATCTTCAGCCTGCGCAAAGATGTTTTGACAGTACAAGATGTCCTAAAGAAAGACCTTCAGATGCTCAGAGAAGACCTGGAGGAAAGAGTAGCTAAAGCATCTGAGAGGTCTGAGTTTAAAGAGAGTATGCTGGAGGTGGAGAACCAGGCAGGTGAGCATGGCAACCTCTAGGCAGGCCTTCATCTCCATGTGTTGTAACTCCTAAGGGCAGCTCAGGAGCTCAAAGCACTCACTCAGCCTCCTCTAATGAGATGGGAGTGAGAACTGGAATGGTAAAGGAGAGAAAACGTCATGTTTGAGAGAAGGGAATTTCATCGCTGTAAGGGGTGTTTCCCTTTTTTTGTCCATGGTCTTGCCAAAATGCCAAAGATCATCTCCATTTTGAAGAACAGTGGAGTGACCTGGGTCTGTTGAGCGTGGGGCAAAAAAGACAGAGAGGGGATCTGATAAATGTTAATAATTAGGACAAGGAATGGGGGAGACAAATGGGTGATGACAGGCTCTCTGTCTGACAGTCAGACAGCCTGACTGCACCTCTGAAATACAAAGCCAGCCCAGGTGCAGAGCTGTATGGATGATAACGTGTTTAGAGGAAGGAATGTTTGATAACCTTTTTCTTTCTTGTGTATTGCCAAGAAATATTATGTGTGCTCTACAGGAGGCATCTGAGCTGTGTGTAGCCAGGAGTGCTTGCATTGGCCACTTCAGCCTCTGTGACACACTCCTCTCTTTTCCCTCTTTGGAATAAGAGGGGATCAGTTCACAATGCTACACCTTGCTAGAGGCCTGTCCACTGTTCATCATGCACAGAGGTTACCTGGGTATAATGAGGGAAGAAGAATTTCATTATTATTGCACCAGAGAAAATCACTTTTCCATTCTAACCCACATTATAAAAACATCTGAGTGTGGCCAAGAGAAATCCAAAGATGGGAGAGAAGCTATATTTGAGCTCACGAAGTCTTCCCCCACTACAACATCTAAATTCTACTCATATGTCCCCAGGGTCAGTGGCTCTACCACCTCCCTGGGCAGCCTGTTTCATCACCCTTTTTCAGAGGAGGTGTTCATAGGATCAAACCTGAATCTCCCCTGGCACAACTTGAGGACAACTTGACTCCCTCTAGTCCCATTGCTAGTTACATGGGAGAAGAGGTCAACCCCCACCTCACCACAACCTCCCTTCAGGTAGCTGTAGAGAGAGATGAGATCCTCCCTGAGCCTTCTCTTCTCCAGACCAAATAATTCCAGTTCCCTCAGCCACTCCTCTTAAGACTTGTGTTCCAGACCCCTCACAACCTCATTGCTCTTCTATGGATGTGCTCTAGGTATTCGATGTCTCTCGCAGTTGAGGGGTCCAAAACTGAACACAGTACACAGGTGTGTGCACCGAACTTCATACAATTGGCCTCACACCAGCAATCAGCCTGTCCAGATCCCTCTGTAGGGATCCAGGTGGTTACACACATACTTCAGGTATGAAGAGACCTGGGAGAGTGAGAGGATAGAAGCAAAGGGGGGATTGGCTACTCAGTGCACCCTGAGTAAAGGGAAAGTAATATGTGAGTTAGAACAAAATATAAAAAAAGCCTAAGTAAATCAGATCTTGTGTTTGCTGCTACTTATGGCATGGTTTGATCATTGCAGTTGATGTCACCCTGAATGCTGATACAGCTCACTGCAGACTGAAAGTGTCTGAAGATGGGAAGAGTGTGAATGACACCGGTGTGATCAGAAAGGTACCCGACAGGGAGGAGAGATTTGATTCCCACCTTTTTGTGTTGGGAAAGGAAGGATACACATATGGGAGGTACTACTGGGTAGTGGATGTTAGAAGGAGAAAAAACTGGATATTGGGTGTTGCTTCTGAATCGGTGGCTCGTAAGGGGACTGTGACCCTGTCCCCAAAGAATGGTTTCTGGGTTATAGCTTTAGCAGATGGGCAAGAGTATTGGGCCTACACGGATCCTTGGACTCGTTTGACTGTGAGTGGTAGACCGCAGAAGATTGGGATCTTCCTGAACATTTCTGCCAACAAACTCTCATTTTATAATGCCAAAATGAAAACTGCTTTGTACACTTTTAACATGGGTGGTAGTGTGCAGAAAAGGATGCTTGTTCCCTTCTTCTCAACAGGTTCTGGTGCTTCAGTGCTTGACACTGAGCCATTGAAAATCATGTAAGAGTTTGATGACGATGACTGAATGTGTGATTAAATACAGACTGTGAGATCAGTTTGATATGATGTCCAAAAAATCCCTGACTTTGTGCTTCCCAGTGGAAAATACCTAGGTTTCTTGCAGCTGATAACACAATTTTTCAGTGCTATTTGCTATCCCTGCCCTGAGACAGCAGAAAGAAGCCCTAGAGATCATGTTGATAAATGGAGTGTAGCACTCCAGCCTTCATGTATGTTAAAGACTCATGTGAGGAAATGAAATGTCATTTCAGAGCAGGACGTGCAACATGTACCATTCATCTTGATTGCCCAGGCTATGTTTTTTTCCCCATCTCAGTCACACAGAACTAAATTCAGTATCCAGGAGATGTCCAAAAGCAGATCACATCAGAATCACATAACTAAATTTGAATCAGTCCCATCATGCTCCTTTAGTTCAGTTCACACCTACCTTACATGCCAATTGAACTTCCTGGTCCCCTCCTGTGGCCTCAAAGCATGGCAAGGGTTAGTCAGTCATTCTTAAGTGTCTGAAAGGTCTGTGATTAAATTATATCCAAAGAAACCCAAAACCAAAAAAGGAATACAGGGATTCTGCTATTTCTCCTACTAAATCTTCAACTCACCAGTCCAATGATCCTTTAAAAATGGTGTGGAAGTCATTCTTATTGCCTTATTCTAGTAGGAAACCTGAAGCACTTGTGAGGGGTTTTGTAGTGTTTCGATGTCCTTCACTTCCTAAGCAGGGATGATTTCACTTAGCAGAATAAAGTTGCCAAAGCTTCCTTCTTTACTTTGGGTACTGTAGATCACTCCAGCCTTCCTTCTAACTACAGCTGCGTTCAGTTAAGGCTCCCCTTTCTGAATCTTCATGGAGAGGCTTTCTCAAAAATGTGACAAATCCCAGCAGTTCCGTTATCTCAGTAATCGTTCATCTATTTTATATAGAAATTTAAATTATATCATTGGAGTTGTTCTAAATCAGGTTTGATGAGACTTGGAACAACTTGCTATAAGGTGAAGATGTCCATTCCCATGGCATGGAATTTAAACTAAGTCTTTAAAGGTCTTTTCCTACTCAAACCATTCCAAGTGTCTATGAATGAAAGCATGTAAAATCATAATAAGAAGTGGGGAACCAAACACTATGTGAAGGAAGCCCACAAGAAGCATCCAATGGAAGTTTTTGACAAATAAACAGTAATAGTTTTGGGAGAGTTAGGAGACTTTCATATTGTAAGGTCTTTTTAGGGCCTATGATATCTACGTAAGTCCAAGTGTAAATATTCTACCCTGTATTTCATTGTAATCACAGTTTAAATAGAAATAAATAATTCCCTTTCTGATGTCCACGTCTTACATTTCCTTATGTCTCAAACATCCAAGTGGTTTACAGAATGACTGGAACAGATCAGGGAAGTCCACAAGCTCTGCATGGGTGAAGAATCTCCTGGATAATCCCAAACAGAAAGAAGGTCAATTAATGGGGCGTAATGTGGTTCTTGTCATACAGTATGGATCTGGGGTTAGATAGAGGCAGGAAACCCTTACAGTTGAAGTAGCTTATGGATTTATTTCACAATCAAACCCATTGATAGATCAGATAGGAGGCTGCTGTCCTTTATTACCTGCACAACCTCATGCTTTGGAAGACAGACACAATTGTAAGCTTCAGCAAAACGAGCATTGCCGGTAGCAGGGCAGAGCAAATCAGTCACTCCATTAAGGCTACCTAAAGAGCCATAGTGAGTCTGCTGGTTTGCCATGGCTGAAGGGAAGGCTGCTGCCAAGAAAAATGTGGAGACTCAGACTGAGGTCCCAAAACAAGATGCTAGTGTGCAGGTCTCTGGCTGTAGTGAGTGCCAGAGCCTGGCCTTTGTATCGGTAGGCAATGGAGATGGCACTCGTGTTAGACGCTACCAATGACTTACTCAACCTACTCAATGACTTACTAAATGTCTCAGTGACTTACTCAACACGCTACTCAATGACTTACTACATGACTTACTCAGCCTTGTGGTTGACCTGAAGGAGGAGGTGGAGAGGCTGAGGAGCATAAAGGAATGTGAGAGGGAGATTGATTGGTGGTGCCAAACCCTATTGGCCCTGAGATCTAGGCAGCCAGCTGAGGCTCCACATGGAGCATGTCACCCTGCCTTGCAAACAGGTAACAGAGGGGAGCTGGCAGGCAGGCAGTGTTCCTGCTACAGTGAACCCCCTGTCCTCCCCGTAACAATGGTGAAAAATAGACTCTTCAGTCTATTCAGGTCCTGTTGAACAGTAGTACAGCCTTGTCATGGTTTTGTAATGTTGCTGTCAATATTACACATCATAGCATTCTGTGCAGTGTGGATCATTAAAAGGTTCATACTCCGGTTCTGTGGAATAATGTCTGGAATACTCAGCTCTCAGAAGAAAACTACGTATCCCAGAGGACTTCACAGCCAGAGATAAGTCACAGGAGGAGGACATATATATAATGTTGCTCCCAGGCTGGAGTTCTCTCTCTCTCGGACTCTCAGAGAGTGGGAAGCATTCCAGCCGTGTCACCTAGAGTTCACAGTAGGTCTCTCGTTTTCAGGGACTCTCTCTGTCTGTTTTGTTCTATTCATTAGCCTCAATCATTTTGTATTATATTGTGTTATCTTGTATTCTGATATCATCTTTAGTAAAATAAGTTTTCCTCCTTAGATTGCCGCCGCTGTTCTCTTTTCCCATTCCCCTTTCTCCCTTCCCTTTCAGGCTGGGGGTACTACGGGGTGGCTGCCCCTGTCACAGGCACAGGTAAATCTAGGTAAATCTAGGTAACCTGTGACACAGGGCCAGAGAAGGGCAACGAGGCTTGTGAAGGATTTGGAGAATCAACCCTATGAGGAGAGGCTAAGGAAGCTGGGGCTCTTTAGTCTGGGGAAAAGGAGGTCTGAGGGGAGACCTTACCACCCTCTTCCAGTACCTGAAAGGTGTTTACGGTGAGAGTGGGTCAGGTTTCTTCTCACTGGTGCCAAGTGACAGGATGAGGGGAAATGGCCTCAAGTTGCACCAGGGCAAGTTTAGCTTGGATGTTAGGAAGAACTTCTTTACAGAAAGGGTTGTTAAGTACTGAAATAGGCTCCTCAGGGAGGTGGTTGAATCGCCATCCCTGGATGTGTTCATAGGCTGTGACCGATGACCCTACTGCTGCCTCCGTGAGGGAAGACACTTGCCTCAATCACACCAGTCCCACCAGTACCTGGTTTGGGAAAACATACCAGTCGCATCCCATGACTGGGAGTAAAGACCCCCACTTGCTCCATTACTTCACGCTACAGCCCCACTACAGACTCAGCCTGACTCCAGGAGAAGACCTCCAGTCCATTCATTGATCTGGAGGACGGCACTCTGGGATTGTAGATTGTTAGGCCCTCCGAAGCCCAACCACTGACACCAGGACCCTCACCCACCCACTCCCTTAGCTGATCTCACATCAGCAGCCTACACCCTTGGCTTAACTCCAGTAGCTATACCCAGTCCACTCACACCAGTCCCAGTAGCCAGCACCCCAGGCTAAGACCCCACGAGGCTCCCCACCTGCTGACAGTAGGACCCTCACTCACCCCCCTGTCTGGCACCACAGTTCATACATCAGTGTATCTTACCCTAAATATTCTAATGTCCTTAAGAAAGAAAATACGTTTAAATATGTTTTTTTTCTCTATTAGAAAACATTTATTTCTTTTCTTGATGCAAATATAAAGAAATTGGCTTTGTCAAATAGGAAAGACAGTTTGACTGGAGATACAGGTTGTCTGAGGTGCCTTCAGCTTGCAGTTATCACACAAAAATAGGCATTGATGCAACTCCTCACACAGGAAAGGTTATATAGCACATCCTAAATAACAGCTGTCTCTTTAGGGAACTGAAATTGTTTTGTACACATGAGACTTTCATCTTTTCTAACGAAAACTCAAACATCCAACAAGGGTCTTCTGAATATCACCCTAATCTTATTTATGCTTGCTAGTTCCTTTTCCCTCTCTGGATTTTTGTGCCTTTCGCATTTACATCTTTCTTTCTCATTTAGTTTTACATGATGCTGAAGTTTGTTCTTAATTCTTCTCTTCCACCTTTGACTGAACTGTCAATTCTCTGTGCTTTTTAAGGAATCTCTAATGGAACAGGAATATTTTGATGGCAAACAGGCTTGAATCTCCCTTCCCCTTTTGATAGAAAAGGGTAAAACACTACTGTAGATTCCTTTTCAGGGCTTATTTGTATTCTCTGAAAGGAGCTCTCATGCACTGCATCATGAAAGTAGATTTGTGCTTCCTCCAGGTCCAGAAGCACACCAATCACTGGGACATTGATAGCCGTACTCTCTGGCCTGTTGTTTCCTTTGATGGAGAAAGTCACTCCATTGGATCTACGAAGAGCCCAGTAGTCCTCTTGTTTCCCTTTCTGCCTTACGACCCCCAGCACCCAGTCCTGTTGCTGGCCCACCTCCACTTCCCAATAGTGTTTCCCAGCTGTAAACCCTTCCTTTGCCACCAGGACAGGGACTGTAGAGAGGCTACTCAGGCCAGCAAGTTTACATGCTTTGTCCTCAACAACTGGAGCCCGTGGCACCTGGATCTCAAGGAGCTGGAATTCAGGAATCACAGTGATGGTAACTGGAGGAGAAAATGAGAACGATTCAGTGAACAGAGTGTTTCAGGGACATCTCTTTGGAGTCCAAGATGGGATGAAGCATTTCAGGGTTTCAGTAATATGGGCATGATTTGACAAGGAATTGAAATATTTTCCCCAGACAGGGCAAGGACAATCACATAAGAGGCTACAGGTTCCTTGGAACTGTCATAACCATGATGTCTTGCAGACAAATCCAGGTCTTTCACACACTTTATAATGAATAACTCTCACTTTTCCATTATGTCAGGGAGGTGGTTGTGTCACCAGACCTGAATGTGTTTGAAACCTGTTTGGATGTGGCGCTCAGGGATGTGACTTAGCAAAGGGTTGTTAGGGTAGTATGGTTACATTGTGGTTGGATTCAACGATCTTTAAGGTCTTTTCTGACCTGAGAAATTCTATGATTCTATGATTATTATCATTGCTAATTGTTATTATGCATTCAGTCCTTAGTCCTTACATCAACACAGTTCTGCAACTTCATTTCTCACTATTTCCAATAGGCACATCCAAGCCTCATTTTGATTTATCCCGTTAAAGTAAAGGTTTCTTCATGCAAATCTAGCTTAGCTGGTCTCTAATATCATGGCATTGCCATTTCAGGATAACTTGGATAGAGACATACACCATTTTCCCACCTTTACTCCTGTCTGCTTACCTGCTATTTCTCGAGCTTTATGGAACTCTGCAGAAGAGAAAAAGAAGGGTTTTGTGAATCTGGTGCGTGGTTACATACTTGTCAGCCTGATTTCACCTAAAGCAGCTGCACGTATTTCAAGAAAAGAAAACTTTTAAACCACTTACCCAACTCTGCTTCAGTTCTATCTGAAAGATGAAGATATTCCAGTTATTAGAATGTATTTTGTTGAAAGTGTGTTCTAGTCACTAATAATCATTACACCAGAGTCTTCTCTGTTGCGGTTCAGTTTCTCAAAGCTGGACAAACCCAGCCCACAGTAGATCTGTCCTAGCTTTAAGTATAGCAGCTTCTGGCAAGAAGGACTGTTCAGAGCTCAGGAAAATCTTACTGCATGCCTCTTGACATCAGCATTGAAGGAGGAAAGAGAACTGAACTGTGATGAGGTCTGTGCCTTTCATTCCCCCTCACCATGTTGGTCTGAAAACTTGCGTTATTTTTTGTAAGATTCACAAGACTAAGATTTATAGAAGTTCTCTTACCATGTTTAGATTTTGTTTCAGAGAGTTCTGCAAAAAAAAAAAAAAAAAAAAAAAAAAAAAGAAATAAAAAAAAAAAAAAAAAAAAAAAAAAAAAAAAAAAAAAAAAGGCTTCCATAAGTGAGAAGGAAACTCAAGAAGATGAAGATTCAGAGTTGAGGTACGATGCCGATAATTCACACATTGAGAATTTCAACATTGAAATCAAGTCCCCTTTAAAAGTTGCCATGCAAATACCACCAATTTGGTTTTAAGTATTAGTCCAAGAAGAGATACAGAATAGGAGCCATGAGCTGGAGCTTCAAGAAACTCTTGTATTGCCTGCAAAACTCAAGGTGGATGGATTATGAAGAGGAAAGAAAGACTCACAGGACTCACAGAAGCACAGCCATGCTATGTACTAATCTTAGCAGTGACAGAAAATGAAGTAGAGGTCATAGCCACTTAATGGAAGTCATAAGCATTTAGCTAGAAATAAGCTATCTTGATTTTAATGAAATAGCTGATTTTTTTTATTATTTATGTCTAAGTCTGCAATAAAACCATCTTGGTTGCTGTACTTATTTACCTGCAGTGTGTAGCTTCTCTTGTGCATCTAAGTAGACCACCAGGCAACAAATAATGAAGGAAAAAGTATTTAAAAAAAAAAAAAAAGAAGAAGAAGAAAATATTACTGAATTGAACAGTTGTTATTTAGAAAAAGGTCAAAGGATGATCAGATGTGCTTTAAATTTATGCCATTGCACTGAAGAACAGAATTTCCAAGATAGTCATGGAAAGTGGATCATAATGATACTTCGAATCATTGAATTTACAGTCAACCATCAACAGAGGCAGCATTTGATAAAGGGAACATTTACATCCAGAGGAACATCATATCAAAATGTTCTATGCCTCATTGGTTCTTTTGGGATGTAAATAGCTTGCTGAATAGAGGTACTCAAAGAATTATCAGAACCAAATTCTTACCTAATTCTTTCTCCAAATCCTCTTTCCCTGAAAGAAATGGCATCTGGTTATCACTGTATGTTACAGTATCGAATTGTAAATAATATGACTCATTGTTCTTGAATGCTCTTTCCTCCATCATATTTTTACATAAGACCAAATGTGACTATTCTAATCTATCCAGTGAGGAAAAGAAGGATATGATGCATGGCAATTAAGAATCCAAATGGCAACTCGGTAACTGAACACACAACTGAACAAGCAGTAAGAGGGATGAAATGACATTCATACGGCCTCTTTGAGGCACCTACCTGCTGAATATCTCAGTCTCATCTAGTTGCCTGTCCTGTCCCTTAGATTACAAGTAGGAAGTCCACACACCCTCCCACAAGCTCTTCTCCCCAGTAATAAGTAGACACTTATGGGTTATGTGGGTTAATATATGGGTATATATGGGTTAAATTTGTTCTCTCTCTGATCACATCTAATAATAGAAGAAAAAGAGTATTTACCCTTTTTGAGCTCATCCAACATTGTTTCTAGGAATAAAACAACAGAAAAAAATTGTAATTGTGACATCAATTATTTACATAAAAATCTGCCATTTCAAAACATTAAACATGACCAGAAGAATCCAAAATGCTCAGTGCAAGATAAACCCACGAGCTCTGCTGAACATCTAAGTCTTTTTAACAGGGGATTAAGTCAGTAACAATGCATCTGAAGACACACCATCTACTGGAACAGGTGTTTTGTCAGACATTTGCCAAAGAAGCCCAGCTATTACCTCCTACCTGGAGAAATATAACAAGCAGGGGGAACTTGCTTCCACAATTAGGCAGGATGATTAATCAGAAGTCTTCATATTGGATTCATTGTTTGATTTTGACACAGCAGTATGCAACTAAGTCTTGTTTCTGGGACCATTGAGTGAATATAGCAAGCCGTTGCCTCTGGAGCTACAAAAAACATTGACTATTTTGGCAATGGAGAGAAGAATATATGTGTGTTGACAACAAGATCTGCATGTGAGATGTGGAAGCAAAACTCCTTGCTAAAGCAGCAGCTGAGGTACTCAAGAGGCATCTGGATAGGGAGCTAGGAGATATGGGTTAGTGGTTTTACTGTAGGTATGGTGAAGGTTGGACTAGATGATCTTGTAGGTCCTTTCCAACCTTGTGGATCTGTGATTCTATGATTGTACTTATAGCTGATGGGAAAAAAAATAGAAACACTTCATCTTGGTGCATTGCAGAACTGAGGTGTCTCAGCATCGATCATTCCTGAATTATTATCATTATTATCCATTAAAATGCTTCCAATACTGTTCCTAGCTCAAAAGTAAAGTCTGTTTTCCCAAGGTAGGTTTTTGTGTGTTTAACTTTCACATTACTCACCTTCTTTTTGTCTTCTTGTCTGATCAACTAGAAAAGGAAGAAGAATTCACAATTATTTCCCAAGGAACCCATTTAGATAATCACAGTATTATTTCAGAATGAGTTTTCATTCAAAAATCCTCTGTTCTAAAGATGAGCCACATGTTCTGTGCATATTTATCACTTCTGATCACATAGAATTTTATCTCACAATTGTCCTCCTTCTTGAGTAAATTTGGTGCTTCCACACACATACCACCCTCACACACAAGTCACTTCTTTTCCTCTCTCTATCCCATTCCTTTCCTCACTCTGTCTCAATCCTGTCTGTTTCTTTCTCATACTGATGTCAAAATGCCACTTTGGTTTTCGTTTACAGCACTTTACTTTGTGGTTGAAACATCAATAACAATTGATGTAGGTGGAAATACTTACTCTTCAGCTTATAGACCAGAGCAGCGATAACAGCCAGAGAGCAAAATAAAGTTACAAGGAAGGCAGTCATCCAAGGTGAAGTGGATGGAAAGAAGACATCTGGAAAATATAAATAATATTCTTTACAGAGCATGTCCACTGTTGAAGGCATATGAATTTAATGTCATAATTTTTGCTATAATATATCACTTTTGGACTCTTTTTGTCATTGCAGGCACTTACAGTTGTCCTCCAGTCCTCCTTGTTGCTATGTCAGATAGAGAAATTGACAGAGATTAGTTGGAGATGCTGCCTTTATGTATGAAATATGTGTTGAGTGATCCATTTGAGGACATTATTCTATTTATGGACCATATAAATGGAGTATTTGGGAAAGATGAATTGTCAAGATTGGTATTTCAGATGGAAAATAAGGATTCCTCTGGTTTACTTCTGAAATTAAGATCCAAGTGGGAGGGTGGCACTTGGTGATATGCAGGATAATCATGATGTTTTTAGAGAGAAAAAAGTGTTGAGAGCTGACATTCATCATTTCCTACACACATTTTTTAATTCATTCCCTTTCCAAATAGTTTCAGTTCTCTCAGGTGATGGTTAAGTGGGATTGACTAATATTTCTTGATAAGATGAATCTTGAACTTAATGAATGATAAGAAATTTTACTTGTTATTAAGTCATCCATCTCAACACTCGCCATTTATGCCTTTGCTGGATACCCAGAATCTCTCCTGTGTAAATGTAGAGATGCAGGACAGCAGCCTGAAAATTGGTCCTCACAAATGTCAGCCCTGGAGGACACTTACCTGAAATCAGGACTCGCGATTGACGTGCTGTGTTGAGGAGACCATTGACTACTCTGCAGGAGACTTCCATGTCAGATCCTGGTTCAATGGTCAAGGAACTGACAACATCAAAAAGGCCAGAAGATGTCTGCAGGTTTCGTGTGATCACTTTGTCCTCCCGTATCCGTCCTTTGCTGTCCAGCCAATATACTGCAGGCTCTGGAAACCATCCCTGTGACTTGCAGTTGAGTCCAATGCCCTGACCCACATAGCTATCCAGGAAAACTTCAGACTTATCACTTTGAGCTATAGAAAAGGAAAGAAAAAGCAGCAAATGAGATATTTTCTGACTGAGCAGCTCATGTTGGTAAGATCTGCCCCGGTTTTGTCAATAAACACACTGTGTGAGTTGAAGAGGTATAAATACTTGTATGCAGCATGTCTTTCATAAAGCCTTTTTATTTTTTATCCAGGCATTTCTGATATCTTCATTAAGTATTTGAAACAACAAAAGGAAAAAAAGTAATGCTAACATTGCACTGACGGTAAATTTTCTGCTGAAATAGATTTGGATGACACTGTGAAGAGATGAAAGTTGGAATCCTAGAGAATAAAAGTGATGTGTCAGATGGAGCAACAAAAATGGGCTGAAATAAAAAATCCCATCTCAGACAGTCTAGAGTTGCCTCACTTCTACATAAATAGGCTTGCTTTATTGAGGCACTCGGCCCTGTTCCTTTTACACATCTTCATACTCAGGTGTAAAGCAATTTTAAAAGATATATTTCCAAATCCAGATGGCAATAAAGGTGGCCAACAAAAGTGAAGGCTGGTCTTCCACATGGGTAACAGAACCCCATAGACCTTACCAATAGATGTAGAATAACATCTACATCTAAGTAAGAAGTAAAAAACACCTGACATTCCACTCACCTGCCACATCCAGGTCAACCACCACTTCATCATACCAGTTCTCCAAAGAGACACTGCAGAGGTATTTTCCTTTATCAGAGACCATGACGTTTTTCAGGTGAA
This sequence comes from Coturnix japonica, assembly GCF_001577835.2. Classification (NCBI taxonomy): domain Eukaryota; kingdom Metazoa; phylum Chordata; class Aves; order Galliformes; family Phasianidae; genus Coturnix; species Coturnix japonica. The sequence goes on along the minus strand of NC_029545.1, from coordinate 187,313 downwards.
GGGATAAGTTTCCCTTATTAACTTCACTCGGAAAGAAACTGGATCGGCCCAGGTATGGCCTGGTCACTCTTACTGGATATTGTACATCTTTTCCATCATAAGTAGCCACTTCAATGCTTTGGGTATTTTGAATGAATATCCACTGAACATTTATTTCCTTGGGGACTGTCTCAGCTTCCAGCTGGCAGGGCAGGATGGCTCCTTTTCCAACAACTCCAAGCACAGGATCGTAAGGGGGTATCATTCTAAACTGGCCTGAAAGAAAACAGAGATATAAATCTTGCCAGTCAGAGAGGTTCTCGTTAGCACTTTGTATAGTAACATTGGCTGTACTTGCAGCCCAGAGACCATAAGTGTTGTGTGCTGCATTGGCAGATGTGTAGCAGCAGGGAGAGGGCGAGGATTGTCCCCTTCTACTTCTCCCTTATGAGGCCTCATATGGAGTACTGCATCCAAGACTGGGATCCCAGCATGAGAAAGATGTGGAGCTGTTAGAACGAGTCTAGAAGAGGCCACAGAGATTATCAGAGGACTGAGAGAGATAGTCTTGTTAGGTCTGGAAAAGAAAAAGCTCCTTGGTGGCCTTGTTGCAGCCTTCCAGCACTTAAAAGGAGCTTATAAACAGAAGAGAGATCAACTTCTTATAGCCTGATAGTGATAGGACAATGGGATACGTCTTTATTCTGAAAGATGTAAGATTTCAATTAGACATCAAGGGGAAATTTTTCACTGAGAGGATTGTGATGTGCTGCCCACAGTCGCTGTGGAGTTACTTAAGGACACTTTGGATGGCCATCTTGATCCAGTAGGTGACAACAAACCCCTGGCTGGTTCCAACCAGGGGGTTGGATCTGGATGGACTTTAAGATCCCTTCTAACCCAAGCCATTCTATGGTACTATGTCAGTTTTGTAATTGAAAGGCTCTTCTGTCCTCTGCCTTCTTCGGCACCGTTGCTTATCTACAGAGAATGCAGTGTAACTTCGGGGAAGGGTTCCTGGAAATATTATGCTTGGTTTGTAGACAGATTAAAAGGCAGAAATGACAAACCCACCATGCAGAAAGATAGGCTCCTTTTGTAAAGCTTCAACTAAAAAGGCAAGCTTATGCCTATCTATTATCAGACGCCCATTATATTTTCACTTGTGTAGCTTCCTTTAGAGATGAAACACACCGCAGCAAAATGATTTCATGTCAAATAAAAACTACCTGTTAAAATATGGTTATTTATGAAAAACAGACGTATTTAATCTTGATTTCGACTGGAAAATATTCCAGCAGGATTTCACAGATTTTATTCTCTGATTTATTCCATCACTCAGAACTGGACAATACCCAAACTAATGCAGGTTTCTGAGGCCAGTTAAATGACAGGGTCAGCTGAGCTGAGAAAAGAAGCCAAAGCACAGAACAAAAAAAAAGGAAAGCTTCCTGAAAATACAATCTCAGAAAGCAGTAAATCTATGTTTAATGCTACATGTAAAACCATTTACACACAAGTAAATTTAATTATTTCTTTCCTTTCCTGTTTGTTTGTTTGCTTGTTTTTAGAACAATCCAGGAGCTTTGGAAATTATAGCATCATTTAAATCAAATGAGAACAAAACTGAGACTTACCTTTGACCAAATGAACTATCTGTAGGAAAAGTATAATGTGAAGAATCATTGCGTGCTGAAATCTGGAAGCCATCACCACCCAGGTTTGGAAGTCTTCAGGAACCAAGAACGATTCTTACCATATGCCTGTAATCTTTCCAAGTATGGAAGAGAAAATTAGAAGGCTGAATTGAGAAATGAAGGTATAAGTTTATAAAGACATCAGTGTGTATGGAGTGACAGAAGGATAAACCCTCTAAAGTGTTTATGTGCCTTTGAGGGAACATAAACTTGACCAACTTGGAAGGACACGAGCATGGATCTGAAGGGTGTTCAACAAGCCTAGACCTGAATAGTCTATAAGATTCTTTGTTTTAAGATAAATTCTAGTCCTTTTTTGCACATGAAGAGATCCAGGAGGATGCATGGCATTAAATGCAGATGACCCTTTAAGGCAAAGAGATGTCACTTGAAATGTGCCTTCATTTCTTCGTCCCATCTATAAGCCCTTAATCGGTGCTCTAATCCCATATGTGAATTCCCCTACTCAAAGAAAAGGCATGAGTATTAAAAAAAACCCAAAGGCTAAAAACCAGCTTTTTCACTGTTTTGCTTTTGAATAGAACTCTATTGTAGTATTAACAAATGTGCCATGAAACCACGCATTCATCTTGGGAAATTCCTGACTAAAGTGTCGCATGTTGGAGTTCAAATGATTATTCTGGGCAAGTACACTCATAATAGTAGCTTTCTATTACCTCACTAATAGCGTAGAGATCCTTGGAGAGAAATAAATAGGAAAAAATGAGGCGTAATTTATCAGGTTACCATAAAGAAAGATCAGGATAATATATAGGCATGCAAATTCTAGCAATGCAAACTTAGGAGGATCACTACGTTTTTCATTCTTTAAATATCTGAATATAAAATGTGATCCTTTTTCCTCACCCAGAGCTTTCCATATGACCTCTGAAATAAAGATAGTCAAATCAAAACTACTCTAGTACAGCCTCTCCTAACTCCTCATGGGAGGGCACTGGTTTCTCTAGGGCATAAAAGCAATACTGTCCATAGGTAAGGCATGAAGAACATGCATAGTGTTCAGTTCCTTGTGAAGGTGAACATGTGCATCTTTTATTTCCTAACAAACACAACAAACAAAGAAACAAAAGACTGGGAAGCCTGGAGAGTAAAGGGTTTAAATGCAAGTGAAACTGCAACCACAGAAAGTCATGCAAGGGGTTCTAACATGGATTCATACATTGGACTTTCTGTTGAATATGGAAATGATTCATTCTACAGTAGATTTTCCTTTACCAAGATCAAGACTGAAAGAAATAAGAAAGAATCACAAGGGTGAAAAATTGCAACTAAAGACTCATATGTCTGTCATTATTAAAGGTAATTAAAAGAAAGAAAAAGGAAAAGGAAAAAGAATCAGAAAAGGAAAAAGAAAAATAGAAAAAGGCAAAAAAATGGAAAAGGAAAAGTAAAAGAAAAGGGAGAAGGAAAAGAATAAAAGTTTCTGATGTAGATTAGCTTTATGCCTCATCCATTCTTAAGAAAGCAGACTGCCCTTATCTTTACATTAAGGTATTAGAAAGAAATGACCTTAAAGAACCATTAGCAAAGTGTTTAAAATGCCACCTATGGAAGACCAAAATATATTCCCAGTCAACCAGCCAATAAAGAAACCATTTTAATCCAGGGCTGATATCATTCCCTGGAACCTGTAAGGAGCACAAAGCTGCCTCGATACTCAAGCAAACTGCTCCAGAAACATCTCTGTGCACTATTTCAGCCAGAATTTCATTCCTTACCTGAGTAGCAAGGTCCAAATTATCCATTTTAAATTCAGTGTGTACTGCAGAGCTGAGGAGTCTTTGTCACTTTGCAGTTATCTTGTATCCCCTGAACATTGGTACGTCCATTTTCCCTACCTACACAGAGTGTAGTACTTCAGTAATATGCTCACTGAAGTCGAAAACTATGAAAGACTTAACTTTCACCCCTTGCCCTTTGGTCCAACATATCATATAAGATACCTGGCAGTTTGATTTCCCTACACACCTAGGTCCAAAGTGCAGCAACAGGTCTGTGTTTCAACCACTTTCACACTTGCGCAGAGCAATTCATATCCTATTATGACTTTCCGACATTTACTACATTAAAATGGAAAACAGCATCAACAGGAGACAGAGAAACCAGAATCTCTAGTTGCCAAGAGTCCATTATCATTTAGAATGATTTCTAATCTGAAATATGAATACAGAAGTCAGAGACCGGGTAGGAAATCGAAGTAAGCTGGAAATGCAGTGGTTCGATTACACCAGCTTTATTCACATCCTGATTGTAGCTCTAACCTTGTTAATTGTCTTGTGATAGCACTGATCTTTAACCTTCCCTGGGGTCAACTCTTCACAAGCCTTACAGAAATCCTGAGTTTCTGGTAAAGTCTATTACTAGATCTAATTTGGTTAAAAATGACCAAAGTAGTTTAAAAAAGCCAGAAAGATGAGGGAGACTAGCATAGTTTACGTTTAGAATCCTGATTTCCACAGCCGTGCTTCTGCTTAGAGAATAGATGAGTAAATAAATGAAAACGAAGAAATAAACCCAAGGTTCAAAGAAGTGAGTAAAGCTTAAATGTGATTGTTTTCAGATCTTGAATGGAACATTAAAAGTATTATCTGAGATAATATAATTCCAAGATCTAGGTATGTCAGCAAAGAGAGAGCAAAGCTCAAGTATGTAATAGGAAAAACGAAATAATATATGCAAATAATGATAGACCTAATAACCTCTTCACTGCACACTGGTAAGTTTTATTTCTGTGCTCTCTGGATAAATGTTTGTTGAAGAGTGTTGGTTTGCACAAGGGAATGCAGAGGAATATCTCTACTTTGTTTGCCCTGCTGTATGGAAATTGATTGAGAGGCATTTTTGTCTTGCAGCATGAATTTTGACATTTACATCTTTGCCTATTAGGCTGGTTAAGCCTCTCGATCCTATTGGACATTAAAAATGCAATCGCAGGTCACTCTGCTCATAAAGATATAAGGACAAAGGTTCAAAACTACCATATCCCTTACAGAAGTCTTAAGGTTTGTTCTATTCAGGTAAGAAATTATATATATTTTTTCCTAAAATCATGAAGAAATTCCCCTGCATTTGCAATAATCCTGGAATTAATTACTGTAGATTCAATGGATTGCACTGACAAACATAAACCATCCTGCTGTAGCTGCATTGTTAATAAGGTGGGAATGCCCCCCTTCCCCTTTGACAGTACTTGATTTTATCAGTTACTGGATACGTGAGAGAAAAAAAAAAAAAACACAGAAAGGTGGAAGAGAGAAAAAAAGGAAAGTTTTGTTTCCAATTAGTGAGATTTAAGGGCATGACACCACTTAATCTCTACTGTGAGCACATTGTGAGCCTGCATTAGTTCAGCAATGACTTCAAAAACTAAGATCTTTGCAGGAAGTTGGAAAGAGTTACATTTACCTTTGTTAAACCAAAAAGGCTCTCCTTAAAATGCTCATGGAAGTCAATAGGGAGACTGGTATAGGAATGCTTTGCTTAGGAATTCATCTGTTTATCCATTTTGTTTTTCATTAAGAAAGGCTTTTTTTGCTAAAAACAGAAGACAAAATGAAATAATTTTAACTCCCCGCTGAAAGTAAAATATTGTCAAGGAAGGTAACAGAGTTTCTGGATGATAAAAGTAAGCATGGACAACTGAACAGAGCAAAGATCGTGCTTGTTTTAAACCACATACATTAAGTAGTTGAATTTGATAGGGAGATGTGTAAAGGAGGACAGATGCTATGCAAAAGTCTTTGCCTTTGACTGCAATCCAATGCAATGTCTTAACCTTTCATCATACTTTCCCTCATTATGTTACATTTGCATTAATGCTGGTTGTTTTACGCTGAACACATGAAGAGGCCAAAGGAGTCCCGCAGGAATTTCATCTGGAAGACCTACTTTTGGTCGTGTTGATGATTAAGAACCCTGGATAATGTTGGGTTTCCCCCCCTGGAGGTTGGCACCTTTTCACATACTGACTTTTCAACACTTAGCGTTCATGATTACAGGTAAAATATTTCAATTTTAAGTATATTTAATTTTAATTATGCTTAGCTTCATATATTGCCCCTTGTGCAATCTGATATCTGTTAAGGAACTTCAAGGCTGGAAGGTAACATCAGCCTGTAGGGGACTTAGAAACTTCACATCAGGGAATGGAGGCCAGGTGGAATTCAGCACTAGGCTGCTAGATGTAGCCAGCCATATCATGCTCGAGATTATGGGTTCAGCTCAGTTTTAGCTGTTTATCTTCAGCTCTATAGAAGCAGATATCTACATGCAAGCTCAATGTATAGGACACAACTCAACTACCCATCCATCTACGTATACTGTCATTCTGTGTATTGCAAGCTTTTCTTCTTGAACACTGATGCTCCAAAAGAGAATGGATTCAATGTAATGGGAAAGAGCCAGTGCTTCTGTGCAACGTTTATTGACCCTGAAGAAAGTACACAGAAGCAAGTTGATATTCATCAGTTTAATAGAATGGCACTCATATTACTAGAGTCAGCCAGCTGGTACAGTCTCCACCAACTCCTTAACACTCAATTAAATGATTGACATGGAGGTGGTAGATCAGATGCACATGCTATCACTTTCTAAGTGATACTAGATACCACCATCTGAAACACTGAATTCCACCTTCATTTTTGTTTTATATATCCTGTATCCTATGTTGGATCTTTAACAGACTTGTCAATTTTCATTTTTTTTTTCTGTGATTTCTCAATTTCCATCACTTTGTGACCATGAATTTTCTTAAGCTCGTCTTCAGAAAGCTGATGAATGGGAACGTGGTTCATCTAAGCACTCTGCCATGTTATTTTCTACTTTTCTTCCAGATTCCTCTTTTGTTGATAGTGATATTAGTTCAGTTCATTGACTGATGTAGTGCCAAGTAAAATGTGGTATGGACGAACAAAAATAGCTGCCATTTTAACTCTTCACAGGTCAGTTTATTAGCTATCCTCCTAATAGTTCCATCATTGGAGTCATTGGAGAAGGGGTCATCTTGCCTTGTTATGTGGCAGCAGAGAACATTCCTGAGATATTCTCTGTTCAGTGGATATTTAAAGGACAATCCGAAAAAATGGCGGTGATCACATACGATGGGAAAAATAAAGATGAAAAGGAAGATGAGAGATATCAAGGCAGAGCAAAACTCTTCCACAGTGAACTCAAAGCTGGAAACATGTCTCTGCACTTGAAGAACATCAGGAGTTCTGACAAAGGATTGTACACTTGTGTGGTCTCTTTCAATGATGAGTACCATGACATGTTGGTTGAGCTGCAAGTAGCAGGTGAGTGTCCATTCTCTCACATTATTCAGAGATGGAGACGAACAGAAACATGTATATTCACCACTGACTGAAAGAAATGTTATTTTAATGTAATTTGACTGATAAGCTGTCTTCATGGGAGGTTGTTTGATTTGTGTTAGCTTTCTCTAAATAAATGCCTATATCATACCATGTGAGGACAGATTTATCTTGAGATATTTAGATACCTTTCAAAGGATCCAGTTTCTCTTACATAGTCATAGGGGCTTCTAAAACTTACAGCCAGATTCTTCTGAAGATGTCTTCATAGTTAATGCCAGATGAATGAAAGTTTTAACATCTGTGTAACACTGTAATTTAGTCATCTAAGTTCCTGAATATGAGCTATATCATATTATTATTATTATTATTTTCACTATGTCAGTGAGAATTTTACTTGAAATAGCTGATCTGAGACTCTAATATGTTCTGTTTTCATGGACAGATTCCATTAGTTCTTTACAGGCTTCCTGTAATCTTAATTATCTTAATTATCTTATTTTTTTTAATTATCTTAATTTTATGAGGTTTTTCTATTTTTCTCCCAGTACTGGGAAATTCCTTTGGAAACATCATTCAGCACCATCAGTTCCTGGGTAGCCCTGTATAATGCAGTCTCTATAAAGTCATACTCTTAAGCTAAAAGACACTGAATTGCTGACCACGAAGGGTCCAAGCCTCTGTCAAAGAGAGAAAAGTGGCTTTCTATGTACTTCCATAGTTATATGCACATATACATATATAACGAAACGTCATATATAAGAATACATTACATATATATATAGATTATGTTCTGAATTCTTATGATGTTCTTATAAACCAGAAAAATTCCCATTATCAGTACTGTTTGAAATGGATAATGTTTTCTCCTTAGCTAAAGGTGGTGTGCCTTCCATTTTCCTGAGGAGTCCCAGGAAACAGGGCATTGGCCTCACCTGCCACGCAGAAGGGTGGTTTCCTAAACCTGAAGTGATTTGGTTGGATGGCCAAGGACAGATCAGGAAGGAACTATCAGACACAAAAGTGATGATGATGCCTTCAGGCCTATACAGTGTCCTAAGTTCCATGAACCTGATGCCAGGATCTGACATGGAGGTCTCCTGCAGGATAGTTAACAATCTGCTACAGACAATGAGTGAGTCCCGAGTCCTGATCTCAGGTGAGTGAACAGAGTCATCTCATTTTTAACCTCACTCACTGTGAGGTTAAAAAGATCAGGATAGTGGTGTGGGTCCCATTTTTATGCCATGAGCTGACCCAAAATTATAGTCCCAAAACCACTGGATTGGACAAAAGGCCAAGAGAATTGCAATCTTCTTCAGCCTATATTTCTAATTGACTACACAGTCACTGGTGGTATGCAATGAATCATTTTCTCCTTCAAAAAAACACAGAAGAGTCAGATAGTAACAAAACTTTGTGTGTTCCCTGGTTCACATTAAGAGATGTCAATGGTTGGAGCTGAATGAAAATGAATTAAAAATCCAACTGTATACCCAATTAAAAATGACGTATTTCCTTACTTATGGCTGGACATTCAACATAGTTTTATTATCTAGACCATTGCCAGCTTGTTTAATAAGATGTACATAAATTGGGCTTCACAAATTAGCTTTTTACCTTTACTACTTCTAACACATACCTTACTTTTTAATCACCGTCGGGTGGACCAAGTCATGTTTTCCTACGTAGCACTTCACATACCTCTGTTCATTGGGTAAATAGACAGGCCTTAGGTAGATTCAAGATTCAAGCAAGCCTCACAGGACTGGACCCCAAGAAGGAATTCATTACCACAAAGCCAATGTGTAGGCTGGAAGTGGAACCAGAGTGAAAGGTAGTTGTCTTGAAGTAAAAGAGTAAACTCCCTTTCAGTATGGCATGAAGAAAACCCAAGTGAATGTGCAGAGTCTTGGGAAGGGACAATAAGACAGAAAGAAAGTGGGAAATGTCTGAAATCCCGTTGATTTTCCCAGGTTTATGCGCCATACTCTGCAGCATGAATCAGATATTCCTTTTACCAAACGCAATAGGAGCGAATGTTCCTCTCTTGCACAGCACTGATGACTTCTGATGTCTATTTTGACCCTACAAATCTGGTACCCACAAGAAAGACCATCTCCTTGACTACATTCCAAGTTACAATTGTCTTTTTATTTAACTCATTAAATTGTTCGTTTTTACAGATATTTTCTTCCCCTCCATTTCAAAATGGCTGGTTGCCTACCTGGTAATTTTATGTGTTATCGCAGTCCTAATTGGTGCTGTATTTTTTAAGCTGAGAAGTAAGTATTCCTTCATATATGCTTTCAATTAACGTACAGAATTATCATACTGAGATTCATGGTCATAACAAAAGCCGACAGTCCAAATGACTGGTGATTATTTCTTGACTGAATTCAGGAAATGGAAAGATATAAGAGTGGGGAATTGCATGGGCTGAACAAGTAATAAGACTAATTGTGTGTCCTTACCTCAGACATCATTAGGTCTGACAAGAGTAGCTCTATGAGCTAAACTAAATGTCTAAGGTCCCCTGTATATTCATTAGGGACATAGTTGCAGTGAGTGACCCGTGACACTAAAGGCAAATGAGAGGAATGATCACTCTTAGTATTGCTCTACAAAAGTCATTTTGTCCTTTTTTTTGTCTGTTTTGTTGTTGTTGTTAACCAGGTAGCAAAAAGAAGGCAATTAATTCAGGTAAGAGATGATGAAGAGTACGACACTTTGTAGAGCGTATGGGTTATCTATAATCAAATAAAATAAATATTTATGGACTATTAAGCAATTCTAGTTATAGTCAAATGTCTTATAGTTTTTCACTTTAGTTTTGTACCAAGTGTTAAAACATCTTACATGGGTTTCATCTGTATTTTACAGTGTTTCCTGTTTCATGTTCTAGGCATTACTATATGCAGACTGACATTGGACTGACATTTTCTTACCATTCCTAATCAAACTTCCTGTCTTATCATGCAAGAGTTAATTAAGTCATCAGAAGCATTCCTTGGGTTCTTTAAAAGAGAAATAACTAGATGGTGATGAGGTCTTCCCTCCTCTTCTCTAGCCTAAACAAACCAAGTGACTTCAGCAGCTTCTCTTGTGTCTTCCCTTTTGTGTGTGTGTGAACTCTATGGGAAATGAGATACCTCTTGTTTTGATAAACAAAACAGGAATTCTCTGGGCTTGGAAAATATGACAGGTTAACTTAAATGAAAGTTTTAGCCCCGTTTATTTCTTTCTATTCACACAAGAATTCTGCTGTTGTAGGACGAGTGGTGCTTACAGGAATAACTAACATGAAATTTTCTTTGTTTTTTTTTGTAGTAAAATTGAAGGCGAAGATAGAAGAAGGTAAAACCTCTTTACATTTGAAGTGATGTTAAGAAGTTATTCCAATGCCTCAACAAACTTACTATAAAAAACTTCTTCCCTATATCCAGCCTCAATATATTTCCTCTCTTCAGATTTGAGATGATTTTTCCTTGTCCCATCACAGCAGACCCGCTAAAGAATCTCTCCTATTCTTTTATATAGCTCCCTTTTGATGCTGACAAGCCACCCCCAGCTCTCCTTGGAGCCTTCTCTTCCCCAGGCTGTACATCTCTTTCAGTCAGTCCTCATAGGGAGGTATTCCATCTACCAGCATTACAAATAGTCTGTCTTTCCACCTCACTCAGGCTTGATCAGTTACCTACATCCAACACAGTTAAAACATTGTGATTCATTCATGGGTGCATTATTTGGTTTCCTCTGGATTTTTAAGCCTGCTTAAAGCAGATGACAGTACAATGAAAGCAGCCAAGTTCCAAGGACACACAATCTATGGGGTTCTGCAGTTTGCATGCTTATTCTCTTGAGCCATTTAGTTGCAGAGGATTCATTGGTGTCTGTGTATTGTCCCTTCTAGAACATGAACAACTGAAGTCAACACTGGGTAAGATGGCTTTGTTGTGAGTTGTCTTCGCATTGAAGATGTGACCATTTGGAGAATTTCTTGATTATTTTTGTTTGTTTGTCAATCAGTTTTAGTGTGATTGCTAATCTGGATAGCATCCTTTAATTCGAACGAAGGATTTAAATGAATTGGATTATTCTCATGTGAAAACATCCGGAGATAATAAGGAAGGGCTAAGCATTGTAGACTGTGTGTACATGCATGCCAAGCTGTAAACCACTCTAACATTAAGAGTGCTTTATCAAAACATTTGCACAGGTCTAACAGTGAAACTTTATGGAAAGTCCGTACATATAAAGTCTAACAGTCTGCTTAGTAAGTTTATATCCAATAACTACCCCATTTATATGCCTGTTTGTTTGGTTTTTTTCTTTCATTCTATGTGCTGAACCGGTTAGAACAAGAGAAAGCCACAAACCGAAGAGGTAAATCTCATTTTCTTAAGTGACTGATGCAGTTTAGACACAATGGGATAAACTACTTAATTTAATTAGCTTGGTTTTAGTTTAACTGGCTTGTTGGGCACATTAGTAGAGATGATCAGATGGCAAAAAATTGATGATATTTACCTCTCTACCTACAACTGGAGTGAATGCTCTGTCTGTTATGAGAAGGAAATAACAGGCATGTAACTATTATGTTACTTTAACAAATGCTTCCTGTTGTTTTTTCTTATCTTTCCGCCCCCCTTCTTTTTTTTCCTTGTATCGCTCATTTATGTTCTTATCTTTCAGAAAGAAAGAAACTCAGAGACCTCTTTGGTAAGAAAACACATCTTATATATATATATATAATCTTACAACCCTGTCTAGCTTAGAAACAATAATACAGTTCTTCGGGTGAGTTTGTCTATGCCATCCCTGACTGTGAAATTGAACAAATATGGTGAAACACCCACCTACAATGTTCTGTTTTTTTTCTTAATGTCAGCCATTTATGGGCTGATTTGACCTGATTCCATGAGGGGAAAAACAAGGGATAAAGGTAAAAAGGATAGAGAGATGGGCCCCCAAAAATTAACAGTGGCAATGATCTGAGGAGAAACAAATTAGTTTACTAAGATATTGGAATGCAAGATAACACACTATAATACAATATAATACAATATAATTAGAATTGAAGCTAATATAAAATATAATGAGAGTGACCTAAAGCTGAAGGCCTTACTTAGATGCTCTGATGAGACAACAGCCACAGCAGGGATGAGCTGGATGATGGGAAGGGCAAAAATGGGAAAGTTGGGTGACCTCCCAAGGCCTTTATCTGTTCCCCTGAGTGGAACTGATAACAGAACAGCAAACAGACTTCTGGGGAAAGCAGCAGTCCTTCTCTTCCAGTAGAGGTACCCAGACCTGGAGTATTAACTCTTTAACTCCCATTGCACTACACGATATTGTGATGTGGAATAACCAAAAATCATGTTAAGATGTGGAATACTGATAACCAAAAATCATAAAGCTGTGACAGTTGAATAAATATCTCACCATGGTTGCTGTCCTGATGCTTTAATGTATCACCAGCCTAGACTACCTTTTCTTGGCCACAGGTTTTCACAACAGAAGGTTCAGATACCACTGATTTCTAATGGATTTTATCCTAGAGAAGAACTGCACCAATAGAGGTCATCCACTCCCACTTCTGCCACTGCTGAAATGCACCAGCCAGAATTTCACTGAGCTCACAGACACTGTTTGGTCTCCATAAACATTCAGCAAGCATCAACGAATGTCAATAGGGTGCAATCATTTCTTCATGGAGGAATTCAATTACACACCTTTGCTTCGCGTGCACTTCCATGTGAGATGTCAATTTGTCCGAGTGCCCCTCTGCTTCCACCTGTCACATGGCAACAATTAATATGTAATAATATAATATATGTATAATGTAACATGATACTGGCAGTAAGGTTCAGCCTCCATTGTCATCTCACCAACATCTGCCTCTGACGTGGTCGGCCAATAGAATTAAACAGGAGACATTACCTCCAGAGCAGTCCTCATAAAATATATATAAATTTATCTCCATGCTACATGAGCTGGTTTTTCATTTAATTTCATCTTTTTGCACCTGTCTTCACAGGCTGAGGGAAAAGCAAATCTTTTATTCGGTCTCTGAACCGTTTGCCATGAAAAATATTTAGAGCTGTAAGATAGGCAACAGTTTCTCCTAGTCAGATAGAAAAAGCCCTGCGACTTGCATGTGTTCCACTGTGTTGTTAACGCATTTCCTGAAGAGCAAAATATGTCAGTTCCAAACTCTTCTGTTTGAGTAGAAGACAAGAAATCTAACCCAGATCTCTTTTAATGAAAGGCTGCCACCACTCAGCTTTGGGGAAGAAACAGGTTTATTTTGATATACTTTTGGCCTTCTGTCTTTCGGAGTATAGATTTCAGGATTGTATGAAAATTCAGAACCTATTAGGGAGCTTGTTTTGGAATCAGCTGCTTCCAGAATGCCCAGAGAACTAACCTGACAACTCAGTATAAAATAGAAGAACCTTTCTAGAACCCTTCTGAGGATGACCCAGGCCTATCTTACCTTCCTAGAAAGTCAGGCATCCTTATCATGAAAGCATTTAGGATGCACTGACACATCCAGATCAAACTTGGGAGTACAAGAACATACCTTTCTGAGAGCACAATGAAGCCCAGAAATACAACTAGAATGTTCCTTGAATGATCCCATCTCAGTTATCCTTCAGCTATCCCGCATCTGCTTTACTTAAGGGTGTTTCAAGCCACATCTGAGGTACACTGTGTAAATGCAGAGCTGATGGAGTCTGGAGGACAAGGTTTGTGTCCCTCCCCTTGGAGCACTGATGGTGGTATTTAAATAGCATGAATTAAAATGTTCCTCACTACAGGTTCCAGAATTCTTTCCTATTCCATGCCTGAGGGTTGTTTTGCTTTGTAAAACTGTAATGACAATGTAAAAATAAGCAAGTTGTACTGACTGAAATATCTTTCCCTTGCAGGTAAACTGAAAGCTGAGCTGGGTAAGTCATTAAAATGATAACGAGGAGAAGAACTGATGAGTTAAGAGGAGCAAAGCCAAAACTGATAGAGAATGAGAGGTGACAAGAATTGTGTGGGGGTAATTTTTCAGTACTTTAGTCTCAGGAGTCTGCAACTGCCTAATGGAATAATAAAACCCTCAATAAAACCCATCTCTCTCCCTTCTGCAGATTTCTGGGATGCCTGGAGCTATGCAGGTAATACTGAAAGGAAGAAGAGTGCAAAAATTCCCTGACCAGGTTACCACGAAATGACAATGCTGTGATATTAGAAATTGAATAGCCGAGCTGGAGTCATAGAAGTAAACCTTCACATGGCTTGTTTAGATGAGAATGAGGCTTGGATGTGGCTATTGTATATATTATTTAAGTCTATAATTGTATGGAGAGGTAGGGATTCACCTGGAATTGCCCACATGGGAGTGTGCTATGACTATGACAACTCCAAGGCCCTGTTAGTTCATATGTGATTGATTCCTGCTCTCTTTGGGGAAAATGTTTCAATTTTTTGTCAAAACATGCCAGGACTTCTCAGTTCCTCGAATACTTCAACACATCTCCCCCTGAAGATAGAGGTCCCTGAAGCACTCACTTCACTGGATCATTCTCATTTTCCCCTCCAGTTGCCATCACTGTGAATCCTGAATGCCAACTAATTGAGATCCAAGTGCCAGGGGCTCCAGATGTTGAGGACAATGCATGTGAACCTGCTGATCTGAGCAGCACCTCTACAGTCCCTGTCCTGGTGGCCAAGGAAGGGTTTACAGCAGGGAAATACTACTGGGAAGTGGAGGTTGGCCAACAGCAGGACTGGATGCTGGGGGTCATGAGGCAGAAAGGGAAACAAGAGGAGCAAGGGATACTCGCTATGGAGGACTACTGGGCTCTTCATAGATCCAATGGAGACATTTTCTCTATCAAGGGAAACATCAGGTTTGAGAAGAAGGAAATGAATGACTCAGTGATTGGTGTGTTTCTGGACTTGGAGGAAGCACGAATTAACTTTTATGATGCTCATCAGATGACAACCATGGCAAAAATCCCTATAAGTCTTGGAGAGGAACCGACTGAAATGTTTGTCCCTTTTATATCCAAAGGAGGAGAGGCAGACAGACCTGTTATCCACCCAGTATTAACCCCCGTCCCTTTGGAACCGCTGTAAAATGACATTTTGAATAAAGCATCTTATAGAATCAAAGCACTTCTTTTCTTTTTTTTTACTTTAAGTGCAAAGTTTGTTTGTTTAAGTGGTCGGGGCAGAGATGAGGAGAGGTAACACCATTTTAGGACATCAGTAATCATTAAATACCCAAATGACAAGAAAAAAAAGAAAACGTGAAAAAAGACAAATGGAACAAGGTTTCAGTGTCTCAAAGTGGGGGGGGGAACATCAGTTTGAAGTAAAATATCTTTTAATTTGTTTATCTTCAATTAAGAGAATATGAACAGTCTCAAATGACCGTGCTTTGGTTGAGAATATACTCGAGGTTGGGTGTGAATTCCAAGTCATGTATCAACCATCACAAAAAACCAAAGCACTGTGGTTATGTCTGTTCAGGCAAAGAAAATAGTTCCTTAATTCTTCTTTCTGAATGATCCAAGAATGGGTATGAAGAAAATCAAAGCCTGAAGTGTACAAGGAACATCAGAATTATTTGGTTATTCAACCAGTCCATTCAAATGGGTATGATTATTAGGGGAAACAGAAGTGACAAAAAGCCATCTCTGTTTCATACCTGCAGCTGCATAACTGAAGGCTCTCCATGGATACTGAGTTCTACACTCCGTTTATCAACATGATCTCTAGGGCTTTTTCTGCTGTCTCATTGCATGGGTAGCAAACAGCACTGAAAAATTGTATTATCAACTACCAGAAACCAAGTCATTTTCCACTGGGAAGCACAAAGTCAGGGATTTTTTGGACAACATATCAATCTGATCTCACAATCTGTATTTAATCACACATTTAGTCATCATCATCAAACTCTTGCATGATTTTCAATGGCTCAGTGTCATGCACTGAAGCACCAGAACCTGTTGAGAAGAAGGGAACAAACTTCCTTTTCTGCACGCTACCACCCATGTTAAAAGTGTACAAAACAGTTTTCTTTTTGGCATTATAAAATGCGAGTTTGTTGGCAGAGATGTTCAGGAAGATCCCAATCTTCTGCGGTCTACCACTCACAGTCAAGCGAGTCCAAGGATCCGTGTAGGCCCAATACTCTTGCCCATCTGCTAAGGCTATAACCCAGAAGCCCTTCTTTGGGGACAGGGTCACAGTCCCTTTACGAGTCACTGATTCAGAAGCAACACCCAAGATCCAGTTTTTTCTCCTTCCAACATCCACTTCCCAGTAGTATCTCCCAGATGTGTATCCTTCCTTTGCCAACACAAAAAGGTGGGAATCAAATCTCTCCTCCCTGTTGGGTACCTTTCTGATCACACCGGTGTCATTCACACTCTTCCCATCTTCAGACACTTCCAGTCTGGGGTGAGCTGTATCAGCATTCAGGGTGACATCAACTGCAACGATCAAACCATGCCATAAGTAGCAGAAAACACAAGGTCTGATTTACGGAGTCTTTCTTTACTTTGTTTTCACTCATAACTTACTTTCCCTTTTTTCAGGGCGCAATCAGCAACTAATTGCCCCAATGTAGCCTAGATTCTACCCTCCCATAATATCAGATGCCTTTGTTCCCATACCTGAATTATGTGTCAGTTTGTCTGGGAGATGGAAGGCCCTACAGAGGGATCTGGACAGGCTGATTGCTGGGCTGAGGTGAATGGAATTAATTTCATTACAAGGACACTGAGGCCCTGGAGCATGTTTAATGAAGCACAACAAAGGTTTGAGGGGTCTGGAGCACAGCTCTTGTAAGGAGTGGATGAGGGAATTGAAATTATTTAGTCTGGAAAAGAGGAGGCTCAGGACAAGGTGCAGCATCATCTCCTTTTTACTTACCTTTGTAGCGCTGCTCTATGAAAGAACCTGTGGGAAAAAGATAAAAGCAGACAGTAAGTGGATTTGTCAAGGCATGCTGATATCAGCTATAATAAGACACAGTCTGTGATGTTGATTGAAAGTCTATATTCTCCTATGTTTGTTTCTGTAGGTTGGACCTCAAGGCCTCCACATATGGGTTAACCAGAGCTTCTCTGGACAACCTGTACCAACTACCTTTAGAATAACCATTTTCCTCCTATCATCTAACCTAGATTTCCTCACTTTTGGTTTAAACCTACCCCCTCGTCCATTGGGCTTTGTAAAATGTTGGTCTCCATTTCATTAGCTCAGTACCAAATGAATTAGGTCCAGAAAGGAGAAAGAGAGGTCAAGGGAATGAATCACAGAATCTCAGGGGTCTGAAGGGACCTCAAGCAATTATAATGTCCACCCTCCCTGCAAAACCAGGTACCCTACAGTAGATTGCACAGGTAGGCAATGGATAGACAGGTCTTGAATATCTCCATAGAAGAAGACTCCACAACCTTCCAGTGCTCCATCACCCTTACCAGAAAGAAGTTTTTCCACTTGCTAAATACAAAGTTTTAGGAAATTACTCCTTTTTCTATCGCTAAACACCACTGAGAAGAGCCTGGCCTCATCCAGTTGCCTCTCACATCCCTTTAGATATTTACAAACATATTTACAAACATTTACTAGATCCCCTCTCTGTCTTTTTTCCCCCCAGGCTGAACAGACCCAAGTCCCCCAGATGTTCCTCAAAATGGAGATGTTCCAGGCTGTCACGGAGTTATCTAGATCAATATCTAGATCTATATCTGTATCAGATCAGTCTATGCCCATGACAAGGTGGGGGGGAGGAATAGGCCTGTGGACACCCTGACAACCAAAAGAGGGAAGCAAAAAAGGGAAAAGTGGTAGGGAGATGGGCTCAGAGAGAAAGGAAAAGAGAGTAGTGTCAATGAGCTAAGGAGGAAAACTTTTTTTATTAAGTATGATATCAGAATGCACATTAGAATACAATCTAATTAAAACTGAGGCTAGTAAATCAAATAATGAGAGTGTTCCCAAATCTACCTACTTAACTTATGGCTTGGAAGTGCACCCAGCCCTGCCAGGCAGCAGCAAGAGAGAAAGACCAAATCAGTCACTTCCATGCATATCCATGACATATCTTTCTCTCTGGAGTATTAACTCTTTAATTACCCTTGCTTGGCATGATGTTACGATGTTGGAATTCCAATAGCAAAAGATTACAAGACCATGGCACAGGCCCTTTGCCATCTAGGGCAAGACCATGGATGAAATAGGAACATTCCCATTACAGTGATGAACATGCCAGGATAGAAAAGCTTCTTGAAATTATAATAGTTCCTACTAAGTTAGCAAGCACTTTGCCAGTCATTTCTATAGTTTCTATGAAGTTATGTCAGCAAGAGAATCTCAGAGTCCTAAGACTCTTTTAATTGGAGAGTGAAAGGAGTTCAATGCCATCACCATGGGTGATATAGCAAGAGGCCTCTTTAGATATACAGCAAATAGAAAAAGGAGGATGGAAACTCAGATAGCACGGTACATTCAGTACTGATGAAAAACTATGCCATCCTGCTTAAGGATGGCCATGCTCACAAGCCTGGTTATCCAGAAAGAACAAATTTTCCTCAGGCCCAGAATACTTGGTTGTATACCCACCTTTCAGGTCTGCTCTGAGCTTCTGAATGTCTTCCTCAGTGGACATCTGCATTCTTTCCAAGGCTGTCTGCAGGGCTTGCACGTCCTCAGAGATTTTCTGATGGGAAGCCCAGGTGTTGTTCTCTTCTTCCATGGATGGCTTTGTGTGCTGGGTCACTTCTAGCTGTCTCTGCATTGCAGCCAGTTTTTCATTCAGAATCTTCTCTATTTCCTCCCGCATGGATTCCAGGGCTTTCGAGGTGATCATCTCCACTGTCCTTCCTGTAAAGAAAGAGAGGAAACACTGGAAACTAACACTGCCTCCTGTTACTTGAGGCCTTGTCTCTATGAGCAGGTAGAGCATTTCATGTTAGGAATGACGGGGGAAGCAATCTTTTAGTTTTAGTTCCTAAGCAGACATTCTGTAGAGTACAATAAGGCATAAAACACAGCCTTCAGAAGCTCTTTTCAGCTAAAATGGACCTCTGTAGATTGCAAGAATGTGTAGAGAGGCAGGAATCCATTTCAGGTCTTATTTTCTGTTCTCTTCCTTTTCCAGTGGAAGAGAAGCAGGGAAATCAAGCTCCTAAACTAGAGTTCCTTCCTTCCCTCTCCATCTGGACTGATCTGTCTATATGTGTATTGCTCCATGGAAGTGAATACTTCCCTGCAGTCCAGTGCCCACCATCTCTGGATGGAAGTTAAAAAATAATCCTCCTTTGCAGCATTAATTTGGATTGTTTGAGTGACAGAAGGATGGGGAAAGGCCTTTGGATTCTGCTGGAAGGCTTTGCAGAGTCTGTCTGGGCAGAAAAGTGGGTAGGAATTGCCCTATACCATCTCTTAAAGCCACACTCTGTACTGCGCAATAGAACGCTCTTTACTGATTAGAAGTATGAGTGGTGAAAGGGAGAGATTGGAGCAGGTTGAGTAGGCTGCAGATACTTGAGCCCCAGCAGGGTCCTTCATTGTGTGTAAGGAGCATTGAGAGCTCCTCAGATACTCAGACACCTTAGCTACCCATAGGGAGAAAAAGGCTTACCTAGAGGCTGCCATGCTCACCTGCCTGGTTCTCCATCTCCAACAGACTCTCTTTAGACTCAGACCTCTCAGGTGCTTTTGCTACTCTTTCCTCCAGGTCTTCTCTGAGCATCTGAAGGTCTTTCTTTGTGGACCTCTGCATGTCCTCCAAACCTTTCTGCAAGGCTTGAATATTATCAGAGATCTTTTGAAGGGAGGTCCAGGTGTTGTTCTGTTCCTTCATGGGTGGGATTGCTTGCTGGGTCTTTTCCATTTGTCTCTGCATTGCAGCCAGTTTTTCAGTCAGAATCTTCTCCATTCCCTCCTGCATTGATTCCACAACCTTTGAGGTGCTCATCTCCACTGTCCTTCCTGTGAAGAAAGAGAGGAATCACTGGAAACTAACACTGCCTCTCATCATCTTTTA
Source organism: Coturnix japonica (assembly GCF_001577835.2). NCBI lineage: Eukaryota > Metazoa > Chordata > Aves > Galliformes > Phasianidae > Coturnix > Coturnix japonica. The sequence goes on along the minus strand of NC_029545.1, from coordinate 167,247 downwards.
GTTCCAAAGTGGACATTCCCTACAGTATGATGAAGCTCAAAATATGGCCCTCAGAAGCTGTTTTCAGCTGAAAGGGGACACTGCAGATTGCATGAACATATATAGAGAGAGGAATCCATTTCAGGTCTTATTTTCTGTTCCTTATCAAGTGGAGAAGAAGAGGGGAAATGGAGTTCCTGAGCTACCCAGACCCTTCTGTCTTGCCTGTGTATTGCTAAAGGAAGGAAATCCTTCACCATGGTCCAAGACACACCAACTCTGGATGGAGGACAAAAGAAGAGAGAACAAAATTCCACCTCTGCTGCATTGATTTGGATTGATTGAGTGCCATAGGGATGGGAAAAGGGCACAGGCCTTGAGATTCTGCCTGAAGGCTTTGCGGAGTCTGTCAGGGCAGGACAGGATGTAGGAATTGCCCTATACCATCTCTTCAAACCACAATCTGTGCACTGTGCAATAGAAGGCTCTTTACTGATTAGCAGTATGAGTGGTGAAAGGGAGAGATTGGAGCAGGTTGAGTAGGCTGCAGATGCTAGAGCCCCAGCAGGGTCCTTCACTGTGTGTAAGGAGCATTGAGAGCTCCTCAGACACTCAGACACCATAGTTGCTCATAGGGAGATGAAGTCCTGCCTAGGGGTTGCCATGCTCACCTGCCAGGTTCCCCACCTCCAACAGATTCTCTTTAGACTCAGACTTCTCAGGTGCTTTTGCTACTCTTTCCTCTAAGTCTTCTCTGAGCTTCTGAAGGTCTTTCTTTGTGGATATCTTCATGTCTTCCAAACCTTTCTGCAAGGCTTGAATATTATCAGAGATCTTTTGAAGGGAGGACCAGGTGTTGTTCTGTTCCTTCATGTGTGGGATTCCTTGCTGGGTCTTTTCCATTTGTCTCTGGAACACAGCCAGTTTTTGATTCAGAATCTTCTCCATTCCCTCCTGCACTGATTCCATGACCTTCAAGGTGCTCATCTCCATCATCCTTCCTGTGAAGAAAGAGAGGAATCACTGGAGAATAACACTGCCTCTCAGCATCTGAGGACTTTTCTTTTTCAGCAGGATAAACTTTTCCTGTAATAAATGTGAGGGGAAGCAATCTTTTAGTTCCTTAGCAGACATTCCCTGGAGTGAGCTGAAGCATAAAACATGGCCTTCAGAAGGTCTTTTCGGCAGAAAGGGAACTCCGTAGTGGGCAATAATGTGTTGAGAGTCAGGAATCTATTTCAGGTCTTATTTTCTATTCTCTTCCTTTTCCATTGGAAGAGAAGAGGGGAAACCAAGCTCCTGACATGGAGTTCCCTCCCTTCACCTCTCCCTCATTGGTTTTTATTCTCTCCCTTGTTGATTTCCAGGCATTGCTCTCCGTAATTTACAACTCACAGAATCACAGAATCACAGAATTGTAGGGGTTGGAAGGGACCTCTAGAGATCATCGAGTCCAACCCTCCTGCCAAAGCAGGTTCCCCACACCATGTCTCACATCTCGGTGTCCAAGTGGGTCTTGCATATCTCCAGAGAAGGAGACTCCACAACCCTCTTGGGCAGACTGTTCCACTGCTCTGTCACCCTCACTGTAAAGAAATTCTTGCGCACATTTGTGCAAAACTTCCTATGCTGTACTTTCATCCCATTACCCCTAGTCTTGTCCCCACTCACTACTGAAAGGAGACCAGCTTCACCATTATGGCCCCCACACCTCGGGTATTTATAAACCTGGATCAAATCCCCTCTCAGCCTTCTTTTCTCAAGGCTAAGCAGACCCAGTTCCCTAAGTCTCTCCTCATAGGGGAGATGCTCCAGGCCCTTCACCATCTTTGTGGCCCTCCACTGGACTCTTTCCAAGAGATCCCTGTCTTTTTTCTACTGGGGAGACCAGAACTGGACACAGTATTCCAGATGAGGCCTTACCAGGGTAGAGTAGAGGGGGAAGATCACCTCCCTCGACCTTCTGGACATGCTCTTTTTAATGCACCCCAGTATGCCATTGTTTTTTTTGGCTACAAGGGCACACTGCTGCTCATGGCCAACCTGTTGTCCATCAGGACACCCAGGTCCCTCTCAGCAGAGCTCCTCTCCAGCAGGTTTTCCCCCAGCCTGTACCGGTGCATGCAATTATTTCTTTCTAGGTGCAAGACTCTACACTTGCTTTTGTTAAACCTCATTCGGTTTCTTACTGCCCAGCTCGCCAGCCTGTCCAGGTCTCGCTGAATGGCAGCACAGCCTTCAGGTGTGTCAGCCAATCCTCCCAACTTTGTGTCATCAGCAAACTTGCTGAGGGTGGTCACTATCCCCTCATCAAGGTTGCTGATGAAGATGTTGCACAAGACCGGGCCCAGTACAGACCCCTGGGAGACGCTGCTAGTTACAGGCCTCCAGCCAGACATCGCACTGCCAATGACAGTGCCTTAGTCTCCCATTCAGAAGCAATACACTGCTAGAGTAGGATGTGTCTGATACCAGAGACCTGTGTCCCTCTGACCACAAGTGTTTCCTCTCAGGTGGCCATGCCTTCTAATTGGGACCAGGAGGGGTTCTCAGCACATCCTGCTCACACACGTCTGGGCTCACTCTGATACATCCTCCTGAGATTTTCCAAGTGATGACCACAAGCAGGAGAACCAGGATCCACTATTCTTACCTGAAAACTCATATGGGAGCCTCTTCTTTTCATCTTGGACGCTTTGTGGTTGTTTCAGGGGCTTGGCATCTTTTGTTCATAAGAAAGATATAGGAAAGAGAAAATACAATTAAGCCTATCCTCAAAGAAACAAATAAATACATTGAACTGCTTTAAGGAATAACACATACAGTCATGGAATAATACCACTGTTAAGAGAACACTATGGCCACTAAAGCACATCCCTCATTGCCTCATCTACCCTATTCTTGAACACCACCATGGACAGTGACTCCACTACTTTTCCTGGGCAGGAAAAGCAGACTTTATGAAAAGAAAATGTTCCTAATGTCCAACCTGAACCTCCTCCTGCGCAGCTTAAGGCCATCACTTCTTGTCCTATTGCTAGATACCTTGTCCTATTGCTAGATACCTGGACAACAGACACCTCACTACAGCCTCCTGTGATGTGTTCATAGAGGGCTATGAGTTTTCCTCTGAGCCTCCTGCTGCAGCCTGAACAGTCCCAGCTCCCTCTGCCACTCCTCACATGACTTGTACACCTTCTCTAAAATAGAGAGTCACCCATTGCCCCTCCATTCTTTCCTATCCCTTTTAAAGCACTTATACTCCTCCATTTCAGCACTCGAGTCATAAGAATGATCCTACTACTTGTTCGTGTTGGCAACTGTGTCATGGTTATCCTGTTACACTGTAGCTTTCAACTCTTCCTTTTTGTTGCCCATACCATTGATGAAGATGCACTTCAGCTGGATACAGTTTTCACTGCTGAGAAGCACGGACCTGACAGCAGTACAGAATGGTTTGGGTTGGAAAGGACCTCAAAGATCATCTTGTTCCAACCCACATGCCATGTGCATGGTTGCCAACCAGCAGACCAGGCTGCTTAGAACCCCTTCCAGACCAGGATATAGCAGAACTTCCATGCTGCAAGCAGAATGAAATGAAGAGCTGGTGGAAGAACACCACAGCTGCAGGGTGTACTATGGGGTGAAGAAAATGGAACCTGACAGACTTTGGGAGCAGGAGATAAGCCAGTATCCTGACTTCAAAGAAAGCCCAACAGAGAGGGGATGTGGCTTGAGTTGAGGAGAAGCAATAACCCTGGGGTGAGGGTCCAGCACTGTGACCACAGGTCTTCTCACAGCCCCAATTACCTCTTTCCACAATTACTGGATCTGTATTCCCCTTGCTCTGCTTAGAGAAGCTTTCTTGGGGTCTCTTTGGTGAATTCACTCTGCTTTCCTTCTGTGGGGATATCTCTGACCCATTGGTTAAGTCTGAAAAGGAGAGCAACAGGGCAAACATTTAAAAACAGCCATGCCTGAGTTTTCTGTCTTAGTCCATTTCACTTCTCTAGCTGCATCCATTTTGACTTCTGCAGGTCTGAGAGTGAGCAAGCATCTGTGGAGTGCTGTAATTCTAACCTGTGACTGTAAGCTAAACTGCAACATCAGGCCACCTGGAAAGAGCAGGGGCAGGAAAACAGCACATCCTATGTGCCAGGAAAGATGGGATTTAGCACAGATTCATCTGCCTGGTCTTCCCTGGCACTGATCATTTCACTATAATATTCGCCCTTCTTCAGGACATTCACACTTGGATGTTGCAGAGAGCAAAGACCTAAAAGGAAGACTTTGGAAGAAGCAACATGAAGCCAGTTTATAAGCACACCCTGGAGAGAACTGATCATGCCTGAGGTGTTTGGAAGAGTTCTCACCACATCATGCTCAGAGGGACAGACCCCTCAGGGCTTCTTGTCCTGTGCTCTCATAAATCCCACCCAACACATGATCACAGGCTGTGGAAATACCAGTCCAGCATACTTACATTGAGACTCATATTTCTGAGCTCGTTCTCGAACACTGAGAGAATTTTGCTGGGATTCAGGATCTTCATGTTCAAATGAAAGATATAGAAAAGAGGAAATGTAAGAAATGTGGGGTTTTTTCTCATAAAGAACTATATAAATATACTGAACAGCTGTTATGGAATTACACATCATGAAGGCAGCCCAGGTAGAAGGTGGTGTCTCTTCACTGCAACTACAGTATTTCCAGTGGGGAGAAGATAATGGGATCTGTCAGAATGCGGGGGGGAATTATATATCCACTTCTCAAACCTGCAGAGAAAACTCCACAGAGAGGGGATGTGGCTGTGAGGTGAGGAGATGGGATAACCCTGAAATGGGATAACCATGAGATGAGCATCCCACATGATGGGCAGATCTACATTTATGGGTCTAATCACCTCTTTCCCATCTTTCTGGAGTGTCTTCTCCATTTCTCAGCTTGAAGAATCTTTCCTTGTTGCAGTTAAATGTATTCACGCTGCTTTTGTGTTGAGTGGGATGCTCTGGTACATTGCTGAAAGCTGGAAAAGGCAATGAGAGTTTTCATCTGCAGACGTAGGGAAAGCAATCTGTACTTATAGCTACTGGATCAGGGCTTCCTCCCAGTAGATCCCGAACTCTTCCTAAGGCTTCATTTGCTTTCCACGAGGGAATACAACAAATGTACCCTGTGAAAGTCTGATGTTGGACTCGTCTCATTGAATTGAGTGCAGGCTCCATTTTGTCATTGATTTTATATGAAATACAGAGCATGTAACTTTAAGTTATATCAACTGCTCCAATGACAGGGTGGTATGAATGCCTTTTTTAAAGCTTCAGACTCCTGAGGCAATTAAAGAGTTTAGATGGCAGAGTGAGATCTTAGTGATCTCTTTTTCCTCTTATTTATGCAACTTTTTCTTGTACACATCTGGTTCCCGGTATCCACATTGCAAAGCCAAAAGGTTACATCAAAAATGTCTGTTTGTGACATAGACTGCGAAAAAGACACATGGCAACAAGCACCTTTTCAGTAATGCCATGACCCATAAGAATGATACCAACTCTCCGTGTTGAACTTACCACTCTCACGAATCGTTACAGCAGGCACATTGAGAGGAAGTTCTGCAATGCAAAATGAGTAAAGTAATTAAAAATAGAAACAAAACCAATATTAATAAGAAGGGTGTTCAGAGGACACATTGTTGAATATGTCATTGAATATCCAGGACCAGTTTTCCCACTCTACAACATAGGACTGTTGTCAGAGACATTGGAGCATCTTTGACGTAGTCACCCACTCAGTCTGAAAACTACTGCATAGTACTAAGCACATTCCTGTGCTTATTAATTCATACTAATTGGGTACAGTGAAGTCATTGCATTGCTAGGACAAGGAGATTAATCCAGTGTTGATGTTCTTCCCATGATTATGCTTGGCTGTTGCTCTCTGTGTTTCTATTTCGCTTTCTTGGGACACAGATGTTCTGTTGTATAGCAAAGGGAGAGCAGTCACATCCCCCATAGCTAAAGTGACCTGGAATGATGCTTGGGTGGACAGAAGAGGGGCAAGAGGTGAGAGAAAGGCTTTAGTTGAGCCCCTGAAATCGCAGACTTATTTTTTATAATACTCCCAGTTTTTAATGGTTTGCTTTCTCTTACATCACCATTTAACACACAGTAAACTCCACTCTTACCGGGTGTCCAAGACATCTCCTGCTTCCAGCTACTTCTTATACTTTTCTAAGAGGCCGGTCTGCAAGACAAAGACAAATACAGGACAGAGTGATGGGGTGAGAACTGCAGGCAGTCATTGGGATGACCTGGTGGCCTGCAGCTCAACACTAGAAGTCTTTGCAGCTGTCTAAGCATTCTCACACTCACACGAAAGGCCAAAATGACAAACACTCACGGCATCTGCAGGATGCAACAGGGGGTGATTGGCACCTGCCACGCTCTTCTACTAAGGCAAAGGATGTGGTCATACACATTTAATGGCCTTTCCCTTTGAACTAACTCCAGTGCTGGAAGTGATGCTGTCAAAGCTATATAAGGAGGACTGTGTCTTGTAGACCTGGACTGGTGCCACTAAGCCATTCTGTCCTGAGTCCCATTTCCCCTCCACTGCTAATGGGGAAGGAACAAAAGACAACAAAGCTCCTCATCAAGACAAAGAGAAGGGAATTGCTTTCCATTTGACATAATGGGCTATACAGACTCAATTGAGAAGTCTAAGAGAAAGCAAGAGATGCTTTGGAGCACTGGGATGATTGGTTAGTGGATCCAAGGAACAGACAGTGCTTTCTGCTATCTTTCCATCAGCAGGGAAATATAATGAAAGGAACAATCAGCCCCAGCTGACCAATATGTGTCTCTGAGCCTGATGTCTCCAGCAGAATTTTAGGTATTTCAATCACAGAATCATAGAATGAAAGGACCCCAAAGTTTCAACTCCCTCCTGCTATGTGCAGGGTCACCAACCAGCAGCCCAGGCTGCCCAGAGTCACATCCAACCTTGGACTTGAATGCTTCCAGGGTTGGGGCATCCACAACCTCCTTGAGCAACCTGTTCCAGTGTGTCACCACCCTCAGGGTGAAAAACTTCCTTCTAATCTCTAACCTAAAACTCCCCTGTCTCAGTTTAAAACCATTCCCCCTTATCCTATCGCTATCCACCCTCATAAAAAGCCAGCCCATGATATAGTAGGACCCTCCTGGTTGCAAGAACACGCTAATGTCTCATGTCCAGCTTCCCATCCACCAGGACCCCCAAGTCCTTCTCCACAGGACTTTAACACAATGAAAGCAAGCTTTGTTCCTTTAGGCTACGTTCCTCCTTCTTGTTTCATACCTCTGTAGTCAGCAAGGAACAACAGGACACTTATAACACTCGACAATTATTAGATGCATTTATATTCTTAAAGAATCATGCTGAATATATATATATAAATGCAGTAACGTACCTTAAATTAATTCTCACCCCGAAGGTTTCTCTCTTGAGCTGAACTGGCTTTACTTGAACTGAAACGATGCAGATACAGGAAGCTTACAGGACAGATGGACTTTATACAGTTACAGCAATGAGAGCTCATAAAAACTGCCCTTAGCCTCTCACTGCCTGGCAGAAGAATTTTTATCACCCTGGGCATGCGTTGTTCCAAGTGTAATTCTTATTTGAGCACTTTGCCTCTTTCAATGGAAGGCTTGCTTGGACCCTGAGGAAGAACATCTGCAGGACATGCGTGGTGTGCAGGTGGAGTTATCGTCTTAGATATGCCTCTGGTACAGATAATGTATGGATGGCTCCTACACAGTGCAAGTAGACCCCTAAGGGAAAAACAGCTTTCATTGCAGGAATAGGTCACTCCACTGATATCACAAAGATTACTTTATTGAAAAGTCCTTGAACAGACACTGAAAAAGACACAAACAAACTTAGCAGAAAAAGACAAAACCACGATTTGTTCTCTTTTCATAGCATAGAATCACTGAATCACCAAAGCTGGTATGGATCCCCAAGATCATCCAACCCAAACTTCCACCTACATCCAGTATTTCCCAAGTAAACCATGTCCCTTCATAGACCATCTAAACAGTTCTTTCACACCTTCATGGATGCTGACCCCACCACTCTTGTGGGCAGCCACAAATTGAATTGGAATCTCTGCCACAGAAGCTAAGCAGAATTTAATTCAAGATTCAATGGGGTCTCAGTAATTCTGCATTCCCAGCCGTGCTCTCAGTCCTATACAAACACTTCACCTGCTAAAATGATGTGTGTATGGCAAAAAGCAAAAGCATTTGTGATTTAGTATTACAGAGGTTGTACTTCCTATAGGACAGGGCAGAGTTTACAACCAGCAGCTGTTTCAGAGGGTCCAAAGGCCAATGGGTGGGAGGGATGTAGATGGCAATTAAGTGTGAAGCAGTTCTGGGTGTGTGGTTTTCATTCAGAGAGAGCCTATGAAATGTAATGGGACAGGTATCTTTCTCCACCTATATGTGTATAAATGAAAGCTGATCACTAAGTTATGTTTTAATGCACATTGTCGCTAGGTAATTTCAAAGAGTATGACCTCTGAAATGTAATAAATCAAGCAACTTGCTTCAAAGTTTTTATTACAGTTCTTTTCACCATTTTTCTGCTGCATGGATTATAATGGACTATATGAGCTAGTAATTCAGTGTGACTTCTATATGCCCAGGAGGCATTTGTTTTCTCTGTTTTGCAGGGAGTGTACAGCACAGTCTTGTACAGGTGCCTTTTTAATGGTTTTCATGGTTGTGGTTGGAAATGGTGACGTCTAGAATTGATGTGAAGTATCTGTAGTAAATTGCCTTTGTGGATGGGAGGGAGTTCTTGATGTGGGCTGCAGGGTCAAATATCCTCATCAGGGCACATGGCAGCTCTGTGCTTCTGGTAATTGTAAGTCTAGAACAAGTTCATTGCTGTGCATCCCCTCTCTTCACTTCCCCAAAAGCAGTGGCAATTGGGGCTTTTGAAACATCCCACTTTTGCTGTTACCCTCCATAGGCAACCTCAGAAATAGCCTGAATTCCAGAATCCAGCACAGCACCTCCTCTGGTCAGAGGGTCAATAATAGACCAGAAAACTTCCTTCACACACTCCACATGTGTCATGCAGTGTGTATTTGGACAGCTGCCCGTCATCCTATATGGGAAAAAATCTTATAAGCCTCATTATTAAGTGCTGAATTCCACAGCACTTAATGCTGCCTTCATTATTTAGTACACAGTGTATGTCAGGAATAGAAATCTGAAACCAAGAAGCAAAACTGAAGCTGGCAGCGATCACTTCTGGGATAGGCTTATTTCTCCATATTTTCTTTCTATTCCATTTATTAAGCAGCTTTGGTGAGTTTTCTCTGGCAAAGAAATAGTGAGTGGGTGTTTGATTTAAAGAAATGGTAAGCATCTGACTATGCTCAGGAGGTGAAGAAACAGCATGACAGTGTAAATTATGTGGGAGCTGGTGGGCAGAGCAGCTTCATTTGAAGTACTGGCTCTGCCAGGGATTTATGTGCCACCGGTCACCCAAACACTGAAAACATTTCTAGGACTCTCAAGAGGTCTCTGTGTTGAGATGAGTTGGCCTTTGAGTTCTACACGTTTGAGGTGTAGAAAACTTTATTCAGCTTGTTCAGTTTATAGTGAAAGAAGTGCCTGGAATAAGTGAGGTTAAATATAACCCTGACAGCATTCTTATTTCCTCAACTCTCACACTATGAATAGAAACAAGTGCATTGGAGGCTACTTTCAGTCCCTCAACGTTGTCTGTATCTGACCTACTGATACAGGGAAAGGAGATACGCACTGCAGCAGGGCAAAGATTTCACTGGTGACAGTAACCACTAGTGCGATGGCAATGACAAGAAAGTAGGATTGAAGGGAGGAAATGGGTAGAAATACATAGAAATGAAATCAGCCGCCTTTGCCTCAAAGACACCAAATATTCTGTTCCATCTATCATTAAGACCATCATCAGGCTGAACACGCATCTTATGATACAGCTATTCACTCCCTCGGCTTCAGGTACAAAAGAACAGGAGATGCTTCTGTCCAGCTCCATAACTCTTCACTCCTACTCAGAGAATAAAGACATTCAGAAAGGAAGGTCTGTTTTATCTTGTGTTACTAGATCACAGAGCTCGATATTTTGGGGCTTTTTGTTTTCAAGCCATTTCTCCTTAAAATTTATAGAGTGGAAGACAGAGAAGGATACCAGATTCAGATTTCCAACTACATTCATACCATGCCAAGACATCAGGACATAAAATATATGCTGGCATGTAATCCTTTTTCCTACCATAAAGCATGTCACAAATGAGTTAAAACAAGGCCCGTGATGTTCGCAACCCTTCAGGAAATAAAATCCCCATCAGTTTTTAAGTCTGAATAAGCAGCAGAAAGTGTGGGTTCATCAAGGAGAAGATTGACCACAGCGAGCAACATAGTTTTGCTGTGGCTGCTATTAATATTCAAGTTAATCCAGCTGGGAATTCAACTTTCAACTTAAAACCAATCTATCTATCTATCTATCTATCTATCTATCTATCTATCTATCTATCTACCTACCTACCTACCTACCTACCTACCTCCCTATCTATATAAATAAAAGGCAGAAAAACATCTATATAATCATCCACTAGTCTTCAGTTCAGTCTTCTGGGGAAAGCAGTAGCCCTTCTGTTCCAGCAGAGGTACCCAGACCTGGAGCATTAACTCTTTAAATCTCATTGCACTACATGATGTTGTGATGTGGAATAACCTAAAATCATGTTAAGATGTGGAATAATGATAACCAAAATTCATAAAGCCATAATGACATGTGAATAAATATCTCACCAGGGTTGCTGTCCTGATGCTTTAATATATGACCTGCCTAGACTACCTTTTCTTGGCCACAGGTTTTCACAACACAAGCTTCAGAAACCACTGATTTCTAATGGATTTTATCCAAGAGAAGAACTGCACCAATAGAGCTGGCAGAAGTAATTGCTGAACTGCTCCCTATCATCTTTGAAAAGGTCTTGGCAAAAGGGAAGAGATGCCTGAAGACGGAGGATAACCATGTCACTACAGTCTTTCAAAAAGCATAAGAGGATTTAGATACTAAAGGGCAGTCAGCTTCCCTCCTCCCTGGAAAGGTGATGGAACACAATGTCTTCAGTGTCACCTCCAAGTAACTGGAGAGAAAGGTTATCAGAAGTCAGAAATGATTTCACCAGGGAAATCATGCTCCACCAACCTGGTGGCCTTCTATGATACATCACTGCTTATAGAAAGGAAAACAGTAAATGTTGTACCTTGACTTCAGCAAGGTGTCTGACACTGCACACGAACATCCTTGTAATGAAGATAGCTGGAATAGATGAGTGGATGGGAGGATAGGACTGAGAACTGCTGAGTGGCAGAGTCCAGAGGGCTGTGATCAGTGGCACAGAATACTATTGGAAGTCTGTAACTAACAGTGTTCCCCATGTGTAAAGGCTGGATCTGGTCATCAACCTCTCCATTAATGACCTGTATGAAGGGTAGGACTTGACCCTTCATCAAGTTTGCTGATGACATGAAGTTGAGACAAGTGGCAGACACACATGAAGGCTTGTCACGGGTTACCTAGATTTACCTGTAGCCGCGATAGGGGGCAGCCACCCATAGGGCCTCCGGCCTGAATAGGAAGGGAAAAGGGAAATGGGAAAAGAGAACAGCGGCGGCAATCTATGGAGGAAAATTTATTTTACTAAAGATGATATTGGAATACAAGATAACACAATATAATACAATATGATTGAGGCTAATAGATGGAAGAAAACAGAGAGAGAGTCCCCAAAAACCAAGAGATGTTGTTATTCCACAGAACTGGAGTATGAAACTTTTTATGATCCATACTGCACATGATGTTATGATGTGGAATATTGACAGCAGCATTACAAAACCATGACACTTATCCATTCTCTCCTTTGGAGAGAAAAAGGCTAAATCCATCAATCTAGAAATAGCAGGGGTGGGAGATGTCAGCAACAAGCTTACTGACATGGAAGCTTAGCTATGTTCAGCTTCGCAGATTCAATGTGAATTCTGTCTGTAGAATCATAGGATCATAGAATTACCCAGGTTGGAAAAGACCTTGAAGATCATCAAGTCCAACAAAGCTTAACCATAGTACTCTGTACTCACTAAAAATGAGAGGATATTAGCAAGGATATTAGCGCCTTGTGAATTCTCCTGAATAAATTTTATTGTATACACAAAAATGAGGAGGGCTGGCCCATACTTCACACCATTTCCAATGAAAGGAATTCCTGCAGAAAGAAACACTGATGGCAAGTCAGCCAAGTTGCCTTCAGTTGGCGCTAAGTTTTTGCAGCTGACATAGAAGGATCTGCCATGGCTGGTGATCATCTAGTATTAGTATCTATATATCTATATCATCTAGTATAGAATCTAGGTCTTTTTAAGCAGTGTGGTTTCAGCTCATCAGAAAGCTCTTCTGTGCTAGCGCAGTCACCAACTTTTGCACACAGGTGTCATATTTCCTGTGATGATCAGTGCACAGAGAAAGAATTCATGCTCTTCTTCACACCTGATGGAACGATCTGTATGCAGGCATACACAAATAGTATTTATCTGCTCCAGGGCTTAGAAAACATTTGTATAGGTTGATAGAAACACCCGGAGGCTCTCTCTACCCAGTGACTAGTGGCCTGAAGTCAGGGTTTTCATGCAGAAATGGCTCACGGAAGGCTTAACAAGCAATGGTGGAAGTATTTTAAATGTTTCAGCTTGGTGGCACAAAGCATGGGGCTGAATAGAGTGTAGTCTGACCTCAGACTCTGGATTTCAGTCATTAATTAGCTGTACATTTTCACTTCAACCATTCACTTGTCATCATCATTGAACCCCTATGCAATTCTTAGAGGCTCAGTGTCAGAACTGGTTGCAGATGAACCTGTAGAGAAGAAAGGGAAAAGCCTCACGTTCTGGCCGTGATGACTAACAGAGGTAAAAGTGTACAGCACTTTTTTCTGATGAACGCTGATGAATGACAACTTCTTGGATGAGATGTCCAGGAAGATCCCAATCTTCTGTGGTCTGCCGCTCACAATTAAACGGATCCAAGGATCTGAGTGGGCCCAATACTCTTGCCCATCTGCTAACCCTATGACCCAGAAACCATTCTTAGGGGACAGAGCCACTGTCTCTTTTCGTGCCACATTCTCCTGGGCAACACCCAAGTTCCAGTTGTGCTTCTTTCCAACATCCACTTCCCAATAATGCATCCCTGATGTGTAACCTTCCTTTGCCAACAGAAAAGTGTGGGAATCAAATCTCTTCTCCTTGCTTGGCACCTTTCTGATCACACCAGTGTCTTTTACGCTCTCCCCATCTTCAGACACTTGCAGTCTAGGATGAGCTGTGTCAGCGTCGAGGGTGACATCAACTGCAATAATAAGGCAATTAGTACTAATAAGGCAATAAGTACTAAATTACAAGAGGTTTATTGCTCTCAGACTTTCTATTGGTTGATCCTCTGAAGGATACTATAAGCTTTTGATTAAGGAATCACTCAACAGCAAGGAAGAGACCAGAGAATAAGAGCCATGCATTGGAACACAGCTCCTCTCTGAACAAAACCAGAATCACTAAATCTTCTTGCAAGGGAATAAGAAGGGAATAAGTAATAGTTAGTTCCATCCACCAAGGCTTCATGATAAAATCAGCAGGTTTCTGTACACTTAGCAGTAGCTAACACTACTACTACTACTACTACTACTACTACTACTACTACTACTACTACTACTACTACTACTAGCTGAACACCCTGAAACAAACTTCTCTTTCTCATATAGACTCTTTTAGAAGAAACAATTCTGTACGGTATCATAGAAGAACAAAAAATATTGAGACGTTTCTAGGACAGCAAATGGATAATGGAAGGATTCAACATAAGTTCGTGCTGTGTTGTTACTTACAGAACAGGAGGCCTGATTACAAACTCAAGCTTTAGTATTAAAGGTTATTAAAGCTTGAAGAGGTGGGATTCAGAATGGGATTTTTCTTACCTTTGTATATTTTTACACGCAATAACTCTACAGGAAAAAAGGAAAGGAAGAAAATGGTTTATTTTAAGGAAATCTAGTCTCCCGTGACTTAGCAGCCCATGCTACTGGCAGATGGTCAAGCACTTGTGTTATTGCTTGCCTGCTCTATAGGTCAGAAAACCTTTTTATGCTGATTATCTTCCATGTCGAAGGACAAAAAAATCATGAAACCATGAAAACAACAGCTGATTACACAACAGTGTGTTAAACAGTGAGTACAAAACTTCCATGAGATCCCACACAACTGAAAGGAAGAGACAAAAGCTATTACGCCCGTGACAGAGCCCAGAGAGTCTACTTCTCTGGAGATACTAAAAGCTCACAAGGACAATTTTCAGTGTAACCTATAACAAACAGAGATAACTGGGGGTTAATTTTCTATGCTGGAATAGCCCCAAATGTCTTGCAAGGCAACAGTCCCACTCACCATTCTCCTTCTTCAAAGTCTCTGCAGAACGACAAAAAGGAAGGGGGGAACTTAGCACCTCAGAATACACAAAGGCTTTGGGTACAGTATGGGACAGAATAATCCCACCACTAATTGGTACAGTGTTAATCTCAGGAGACTGGGTTGCCAGGGACCCAGCCATCAGTAGCCTTTGAATGGCAGCCATCCCTCCACAGCCCCTTCTGCATTCCCATTTGCTTCACACACGGTACCATCACCAGCACAACACAATGACAAAGAAATCTGAATGTTGGTGGAAGGGATGGCTCACAAGGGAACAGTCCCACTCACCATTCTCCTCCTTCAGAGTCCCTGCAGAAAGAAAAAAAGGAAGGGGGAACTTAGCACCTCAGCCTCCACAAAGGCTTTGGGCACAGTATGGGATGCCCTTAATAGCAAATACCTGATGGCAAGCAGAAGGACTCACCAATCATTGCACGGAGCTCCTCTTCTCTGTCTACGTAGCCACAAAAAAAGAAGGAACTAAGTCATGTCCAGACACACGTGGCTAGAATAGCCCTTCTCACAGGTCCCAGGGCACTGCACACTGGGATCATCCACCCCTTCCTTTCTCTTGAGGGTCTTTGGCTCATGCCCTGTCACACTACCACTCACATCCACCTCCACCTAATTTGGGTCGCTACCACAAACACCAATCACACTCAAACGGCAGCAGACAAGGCTGCTCAGGGCTCAGGCTCTCCACCTCCATGCTCCCCAGCTCTTTCTTCCCTTCACAGACCCTGGTGCACACTCATCTCTTTCAAATTCTCCAACACACACATCCCCATCACCAGCGCAACACCATGACAAATCAACCTGAATACTGGTAGAAGGGATGGCTTGCCAAGGGACAGTCACACTCACCATTCTCCTTCTGTAGAGTCGCTGCAAGAAGACAAGGAGGAAGGGGGGAACACACTGGTTGGGTTAGCACCCAAACGCTCACAAATGCTTGGGGAAGAGAATAGGAAGCCTTCAACGAGGCACCCTCACCCTACACAACCACAGCTGAAAAGCACCAGCTGAAACTCTTTGACTGGGGTTGGTGGCTGGCTCACTCATGCATTTGTTTGGGGACACTTGGCATTGCTGGAGTAGCCCTCTGGGCTATTTCCAAGGCCCCTCCCAATAACAAATGCCAGAAGGCAGACAGAAGGAATCACCATTCTTTGCATGGAGCTGTTCTACCCACTCAGCGTGGACTCTACAGAAGAGGAAACCATTCCACTTTTAGACCCTCAGGTCCCAGGGTGCTGTCCACTGGAGCTGCCCACCTGAGCCATGATCAATAAAGGCACATGTGCAATCACATCTGCCCTCTCAGCCCTCTGATGCTGGATGAGATCACTGCCCCCCGCCCCAACCACCACTTCCCCCTAGCACATAGGAATAATTCAGGCCCAGGCTCTCTATCCAGCTACCCCATCTCTGTCTTAACTGAGCCCTTTTTACATTCTTATATGCCCCTACGTCTCCACTAGACTCATTACAAGCTCCAACAGAACCACACATCCCAACAACCTGCCTAGCAGTGGCACAGATAGCCAGCAGTGAGGCAGCTCCACTCACCTTTCTTCTTCTTCCAGGTCCCTACAAGAAGAAAAAGAAAGAACACCTTTCTTTTTGCAATAAGACAGCACACTTACTTCTACCCCCTAAGAATCCATAGAAGGACTGGAGTATCTCCCATCATTTGAGATGGCCAGTGTTGTCCCATGCCTTGGACTTGAATATATCAGACAGGATCTACAGTACATTTATTCCATCAGAGAATGGGAATATGATGTGAAGCGCAGGTGTGATATCTTAGGATAACTGATGCTGAACTGTGCAGTAAGAAGTTGTGTCAAAGTAATGAGCAGAACTTTGGTTTGGTATAGGAGGTTGCTCTTGGCCTTTTCCTGGTGGATACATCAGCACTGTGTGCTGTCAAGCAAACTGGGGCCTGAACAGTAGCAGTCATTATGTTCATCTTTCCTTATCCCTTCAAAGAGTCATTTGGAGACCCATCTCAGGAACTTCATCACCGCAAGTTTTAACATGGTTCAAATCAGGGGTTTAAACTGAAGCCCATTCGTGACCAGAAAGAACCAAGCATGGGTTGGAAACAAATACCATAAGAGTGACACAAACAGAGATGAAGGCAATATCAATATCCTGGAAGTCTATACCTAGACTAGAGTTAGATTTAGGTAATTGCTTCTCCCCAAATGGCTTTTCACCCTGGACAATGATTCTCTAGTGATCAGCAACTAAGATAATCCACAGAAGAGATATTGAGCTTATTCACAGAAAGTGTTTTTCTCTTCTTCTCTTTTCTTTTTTCCCCCTCATTTGATTGCTTAGAGGAAAGGTACAGTTGAGAGAAACTGGAACTAGAACTCAGTTCTAGCCTACTCCATGGATTCAGCTCTCTTCACTTCGTTGCATGCTACTAATCCTACTTATCGTACTTATATTCAGCAGCTAAATTGAATCACTGTATATAGTACATTTTCTCTTACCTGTAAAAAATTTAGCAATAATAAAACATATTGGACGACTCAAGAACAGCAATACTCTGGTAATTATTGCGCACACACTTGAAAACACTCCAGAAAATGTCATGTTGGGTAAGTTGTTTATAATCCTCTTGGGAATGACAGACTCGCTGTGAGAAAAAAATGAGGATTCCTGAGAATAAAACATAAGCAAATGGATATTCCTGAACTAGGATCACATTCTTTAGAAAGGAACTGAGGTCTTCATTGCTCTTTAGCATGTAGAGTGGGAAATATTCACTACACCTTCTGCTGATATTCATCCAAAGTGCAAAAGGTGTGGTTTGAACAGAGGCTGAATAGAGGAAATCCCTTAAGACTCATTGGGGCTTTCCCCTCTCCTCAGTTCTACCATCTTCCAACAGACAATAAAGAAGCAATAGACAAGAACAAAACAGGATGGAACAATCTTGCCATTGAGTTGAGCTTCCTGTGGATATATTTCTAACTAGGAGAATTGCTTCTCCCTTACATTATTCTTACTAAACCTCAGATCACACCATGGGCCTCACCATGGATTTAGGAAGGTTTAAATTGTGATGAAATATTGTTTTATGTTCTTTCTTGGCCTAGGAATGGCAAAGCACTTAGGCCAATTGAAAGTGACTTTTGTTTTGTCAAGGATGAACTTCACAACCACAGAACTGCTCTACAAAACAACTACATCTCCTGAGGCCAAAGTTTTGCAGTTTCAAGCAGGAAATACTTTTTTTGCTTCTAAACAGTGCAAACAAAATATACAGCCCTTAGAATAGATGGAGATTTTCCCTGATTGTAGCTGATGATGATATTAGTTTGGCCTAAACTACAGACTGTCTTTTTTGTCTCTGCTGAGGGCATTCTTGCAGCTCTGTACTATCCTAGGAGGAAATCCATGAGCAAGATGGGCAGCACAGATGGACTCTCAATACCCTCCATCTGGCTGCATACTATAATCACTGCAGTTCTTTTTGGCACTAAGAATTAGGTTGGTGCTCTCAGTTTTGTCACTGTCAGTGCCTTGAGTGCAATAAGAAGCCTTAAGGACCTTGAGTTCCCTCACCTCCAGCCATGCTTTCTTCCCACTGCTCTTGGAAATTCAAGCTCGTGCCATGGACTGTAGCCCTGTTCCTATCTCTCCCTTCTTGATAGACCTTGGACCTGTGCTGCAGATAGCTTGTGTCACACCTTGAACACAGACTGAAGTCTCTGCCAGCCTTGTTCTTCCATTGCTAGGCTCTCATGCCACGCATGGGCTGCAACGCATCACCTGCTTTTGTTGGATTCATTTACAGAACTGAGTTGTGCTTCATGCTTCCTCACCTACATTGATTCTGCAACGGTGTGTCACGTTCTGGTGCACGATTCTCAGACCAAGATGCCAGTGATGAATTAACTACCACCACACACTCCTTTTTTACAGCTCCTCTCATAGTCTCACTAAGCCCATCACCCCATTTCACAGCACGTCCCATTCCCTTTATCTGTGGTTATCTTGCACCTGCAGCCTATCTTGACTGCAATAAGTTTGTACTCTTGTCCTCTTTCAATGGAAAGTTATCAGTGAAGTGCTGAAGGGCAGTAGAAGTACGTTAGGGCAATAAAGCACCTGAGATATGCACCATTTCTCGTAAGAGTACAGACTTCAACTTAAACGCACAGAGGAGAAAAGGGAGACAATGCAAATACCCACAAGAACACATAGGATACTAATCAACCAAAAAGCATGTTAGAATAATGCATTCCCAATTAATCTTTTCACATTTCACCAAAAACTGAAGGTGTACACAGCTGCATGCTAAAAATGATTATATACAGACAAGCACGTTGATCCACATTCTGATTACACATTTGCTTTTACAAAGTCTTTGCAAAGTTTATATGTATTTCCGGAGTTCAATGAAATAATTAGAACTGAAATATGTCTCAAAACAACACTTGATTAATTTATATAAGTATTCTGAGGCTTTGTTATCAAATACTTGCTCTTTAATATTACTAAAGTGTTCTCTACTTTATTCCTTATCATTTCTCCAAACACCTCTCTGGTCAAGTAGTTAATAGACTATATATAGACAAAATAGTTTCTAAGTTATATTATTTAATGTATTAAATATGTATCTTTTCTAGCATTAAAAAGTCTCGTGTTCTTACCTATCAGCAGCCTCTAGACCTGTTGTTAACAAAAATATACCAGGAAGAAAGAAAATGGCTCAAGCCACGGGCTGAAGTAGGAGGAGCAACTTCTGTGCCAATAGGAAAACAATAAAGAAATGCCTCCTCCCACTTGTAGGAAAATGAAATCAAGATGACTGTAATGCGATAGATAATTAGGATTAAATAAGTATATGTATATTTATAATAAAATATATTTTTACATATTTTATTTACATATTTTATTTATATTATCTATATATATTATTTTATGTATATGATGTTTTATATATTTATAAATATATATTATTATATATAATATATGAATGTAATATATATATAATATAATATTATATGTATAATATTTAGTGTTAGGGTTTAATGTAATATATAATATAATATTTATATATAATATTTTATACATATATTTATATATTTATATAAAATAAATATTTTTATAATATATAATCTGATATTAAACTAAAAAGACAAAACAAGTGTTTCTTTCTGTGCGTTAAGTTCTTCTTGTTAAGTATCTAGTAGCTCAAGCGTGAGCTCATGGTAGCTGACTCAGTTCTGTGTTTTAGATATAGGATGTGAATAATGGTGATATATCACCAATGTTTTTGTTGCTGAAGAGCAGAACTTAAGTTGTGTCGTAGACATTTCAGCTTCTCTCACTATCCTGCAGCAAAGAGATGAGGAAACACACGGAGTTGGGAGGGCACGAAATGGGAACAATTGACCTAAACCGACCAAGGGGATATTTCACACCATACAACATGATGGGGATCAATTAAACTGGGGAGGTGTTGGCTTGGGAGGGTCGGAGTTGCTCAGAGCCTGGCTGGGCATTGGTCACTAGTTGGTGAGCAATTGCTATTTGCATCACCCTATGATATATTCTGCATTTTCCAGGGATTTAAATTCTAAACAAATTTCATTTCTGTGTGAGTTGTGATACACATTTGACTAAGGTTCCCAAAATGATGCATTTCTAAGAGTTTCAAGGCAGCCTGTGGGCTCCTTCCTTCCTGCTCTGTACCTGTAGGTGTTTATTCATCTGTTCTTCTTTCTTTCTTTCTTGTTGTTTTTTGTAGTTGTTTTAGGCAGTATGGCCCATTTTTATAGAGTTCTCTTCCCTCACTTTGATTATCCTTGTGCTGAACTAACCCAATTTGTTTCAACAACTGCAGTGTTAAATAGGATAGCTGTCGGGTCACAGCTTTAGTGTAGTTCACCAGGCTGCACTTCTTCAATGACATTCTGTTGACCAGACACCCGCAATCTCATTGTTTTTGTGTTTGGGTTTTTTTTTATTTGTTTGTTTGCCTTTTTTGTGGTCTGTTATCATTTCTATTGACTCCACCAAATGTAATAATAAGCACCTCATTCACATAGAGGTATCGCACAAGACTGGATTTACATTTGAACTACCCTACTGCATGAATTGTTGTTTCTCCCATTTCAGCACCGTTCGGTCTTAAGAATTCATCTCACAAATAGTTTCAACAAATTCCATCTCTCTGAACTATTTTATTCATATGAAGAGAAAGACCATCTAATTTACGGTGTTTTCTACCCATGGGAACAAGTCTCTGATTCAGCTTTTATCTTGAAGAATTTTGGAGAAAGTTTAATGCGGAAATAGTTGATTGAATTCACCATTTTCCATCAGTCGAAGGATGCTGGAACTAAGATGGCTGCTCCAAAAGTAATGCCTCCTATTTATTTTGCTGACCCACGATGTCAGAGGCAGATGTTGGTGGGATACCAGGAGAGGTTGAATGTTCCTGCAGTATTCCATTAAATTTTGTTGCCATGTGACAGATGGCAGCAGAGGATTGGTCTGACAAGATGGTATCTGATATGGAAGCGCACATGAAGTGAAGGTGAGCAATTGAATTCCTCCATGCAGAAAAAAATTGCACCCATTGACATTTATCAACACCTGCTGAATGTTTATGGAGACTAAATAGAGGACATAAGCACAGACAGGCAGCAGGAGATGCATTTCAACACCACCTACATAGCAGTGGATCACCTCATGCCTTCACAGCATAAAGGCATTCATTTGTTACTGGCAAAAAAGCAAAGATAATGATGCTGGCTATGTTGAAAAAATACAGTTTTATAGCTGCAAATTTGCTCTATGGAAGTGTTCTTGTGTTCTTTGTAGCTGTTGTAGTTTCCATGGAAATAAGTAGGAGGCATTACACAGACTGACCTATATAGATGATCATTAAGACACTTTCCAAGCCAAGCCATTTTATATTCACTCATGTGAAAACAGAGCTCACACCACACTCATTGGCTTTTACCATCCCTGTACTTTAGTTCCTTTTATTTCTCAGCTGAACATTTTTTCAAGGCAATGGCCACTTTGAGTAGTTGGGCTGTGCTGTACATAGATGTGTCTCATGCCACTAACTCACTATTCTGATTGTTCTTTCAGTTATTCAACAAAATTTTACCTAGGAGAGTTTTAAGCTGAGGAGAAGTATCAGGATCTAGATAGCTTTTATTGATGTTGGCTTAGCTGCAATTTGAATTGAGGGTGCAAATTAGGTCATTTAACTCTAAGTGCACATACATGAGCTCAAAATGCGTTAGGCTTCCACATTCAGTCAGTTGAATATAACCATTGTTTATAACTGAATATATCTGAGTTTGTTGGATAAAAATGAATATACAGCAATTGCTACAAATACTGAAATAAATACGTAGAGGTTTCATTTGTTTATTTGTTTGTTTGCTCTCAATCCAGGTGGAATAAAATACAATAGAAGTATTTTATATGTTCCAGTTTTTACCGTATGAGCTCTTACAGCAAAATGATGCTGTCTGAAGTACTTCAGGGACTATTTCTTCCTTAACAATGGTTTTTAAAGATGAAAATGCATTCTTTTGTATTCTTTTGGCATCCACTGTTATTTCACAATGTTGTTCATTTATTAATCTCCTTATCACTATGTGGAAGAGGTCTGTAGGTCTGAGGTTTCACAGGACGTACCCCCAGCCAGTTGCCACTTGAGTCTGGACTGAAGAATGAATAAATTTTCCCAGCACACTCAAAAAAGACAGTCCCAAGAGGCCTCATTTCTTCAACATCATAGAACGAAAGCTCGGTGTTTCCACATCCAGGAAAACACCCACCACACTGCACTCTTCGCAGTCGCTTACATCCTCCTTCATGCGTGTGGCTGACAAACATGAAGGCTTGTCACAGGTTACCTAGATTTACCTGTGCCTGTGACAGGGGGCAGCCACCCTGTAGGGCCCCAAGCCTGAATAAGAAGGGAAAAGTGGAATGAGAAAGAGAACAATAGCGGCAATCAAAGGAGGAAAATTTATTTTACTAAATATGATATTGGAATACAAGATAACACAATATAATACACAATGATTGGGGCTAATAAATTGAAAAAAAACAGTGAGAGGGTCCCAAAAAAGCAAAAGACGTAGTTATTCCACAGAAATGGAGTATGAAACTTTTACTGATACATACCGCACATGATGATATGGTGTGGAATATTGACAGCAGCATTATAAAACCATGAGACTTATCCATTCTCTCCTTTGGAGAGAGAAAAGCTAAATCCATCAATCTAGAGATAGAAGGGGTGGGAGAGGTGAACAACAAGCTCATTGACATGGAAGCTTAGCTATGTTCATCTTTTTGTGTGAATTCTGTCTGTAGAATCATAGAATCATAGAATTACCCAGGTTGGAAAAGACCTTGAAGATCATCAAGTCTAACGAAGCCTAACCATAGTACTCTGTACTCACTAAAAGTGAGAGGATATTAGCAAGGATATTAGCACCTTGTGAATTCTCCTGAATACTTTTTAGAGTATATTTTATGCTATATACAAAAATGATAAAGGATGGCCCATACTTCACACCGTTTCCAAGTGAAAGGAATTCTGCAGAAAGAAACCCTGATGGCAAGTCAGCCAAGTTGCCTTCAGTTGGCACTGTGTTTTTGCAGCTGACATAGAAGAATCTGCAATGGCTGGTGATCATCTAGTATTAGTATCTATATATCTATATCATCTAGTATAGTATCTAGGTCTTCTCAAGCAGTGTGGTTTCAGCTCATCAGAAAGCTCTTCTGTGCTAGCGCAGTCGCCAACTTTTGCACACAGGTGTCATGAATATTTTCTGTGATGATAAGTTGCACAGAGAAAGAATTCATGCTCTTCTTCACACCTGATGGAACGATCTGTACACAGGCATACACAAATAGTATTTATCTGCTCCAGGGCTTAGAAAACAATTGTGTGTGTTGATAGAAGTACCTGGAGACTCTCTCTACACAGTGACTAGTGGCCTGAAGTCAGGGTTTTCCTGCAGAAATGGCTCAAGGAATGCTTAACAAGCAATGGTGGAAGTATTTTATATGTTTCAGCTTGGTGGCACAAAGCATGGGGCTGAATAGAGTGTAGTCTGACCTCAGACTCTGGATTTCAGTCTTAGGATGAGGTGTAGCATTTCAACTTCAAACCATAAACTTGACCATCTTCATCACGACCCGATATGCAATTCTTGAGGCTCAGTAGTCGAACTGGATTGCATGATGAACCTGTTGAGAAGGAAAGGAAAACAGCCTCACGTTTCTGCGCCTATGAATGACTACACGAGGCTAAAAGTGTACAGCACTTTTCTTTCTTGCAATGAACGTTGATGATGAGCAACTTCGTTGGATGAGCATGTGCCAGAAGATCCCAATCTTCCGTGGTCTGTGGCCAACTCACAGTTAAAGGGTCCAGATCGCAGTGGGCCAATACTCTTGCCCATCTTGCTAACCCTATGACCCAGAAACCATTCTTACGGGGACAGAGCCACTGTCTCAATAATGCCTCCCCAAACATTGTAACCTTCCTTTGCCAACAGAAGTGTGGGAATCAAATCTCTCCTCCTTGACCTGAGGCACATATTCTGATCCACCAGGATGTCTTTTAAAAACTCTTCTCTTCAGGACACTTGCGTTCTGGATTGCAGCTGCTGTCAGCGACTCCGAGGGAGTGACATCAACTGCAATTAAATAAGGCAATTAGTACTAATATGGCATATTACTAATATTACAAGAGGATTTATTGCTCTCAGACTTTCTATATTGGTTGATCTGCTGAAGGATACTATAAGCTTTTTGATTAGGAATCACTCAACAGCAAGAAGAAGACCAGAGACATAAGAGCCATGCATTGGAAACACAGGCATCTCTCTTGAAAGGAAACCAGAATCACTAAAACTTTCTTTCTAGGGGAAACAGAGAACCAAAGTACGGCCTGATGCAAACAGTTACTTGAGCTTTACTATTACAGGTTTATTATTAAGCTTGCAAGAGGGTGATTCAGGAATCGGATTCTATCTTACCTTTGTATCTATGTACACGCAATAACTCTTGCAGGAAGAAAGAAAAGAAAGGAAGATAAAGAGGTTTTTTTAAGGGAAAATTCTTGTCTTCGCATTGACCTAGCGACCCTATGCTACTTGGCAGAGGTCAAGCACTTGTATTACTGCTTTGCCTGCTTCTGTGGGTCAGAAAACCATTTTCTGATGGATTATCTTCCATGTTCAAAGGACAAGAAATCGTGAAACTAGGGAAAACATCGCTGATTACACAACAGTGTGTTAAACAGTGAGTACAAAACTTCCATGAGATCCCACACAACTAAAAGGAAGAGAAAAAGCTGTTCTGCCCCTGACAGAGCCCAGAGAGTCTACATCTCAGAAGACACTAAAAACTCACAAGGACATTTTTTCTGTGTAACCTCTAAGACAGACAGAAATCACTGGGGGTAATTTTTCATACTGGAATAGCCCCTAATGGCTTGCAAGGGAACAGTCCCACTCACCATTGTCCTTCTTCAGTGTCTCTGCAGAAAGACAAAAAAGAAGGGGGGAACTTAACACCTCAGCATCCACAAAGGCTTTGGGCACAGTATGTGACAGAATAATTCCCCCACTCATTGCCACAGTGTTAATCTCAGGAGAGTGGGTTGCCTGGGGCCCAGCCATCTGCAGTCTTTGAATGTGAGCCATCCCTCCACAGCCCTTTCTTCATTCCCATTTGCTCCAAATGCAGTACCATCACCAGCACAACATGATGGGAATGGAACACAAGGGAACAATCCCACTCACCTTTCTCCTTGTCCAGTGTCTCTGAAGAAAGACAAAGAAGGGGGAAACTTAGCACCTAAGCATCCACAAAGACTTTGGGCAAAGTATGGGACAGAATAATTCCTCCACTCATTGCCACAGTGTTAATCTCAGGAGAGTGGGTTGCCAGGGGCCTGGCCATCTGTAACCTTTGAATGTCAGCCATCCCTCCACAGCCCCTTCTGCATTCCCATTTGCTCCAAATGCAATACCATCAGCAGCACAACACGATGACAGAGAAACCTGAATATTGATGGAAGGGATGGCTTGCAAGGGAACAGTCCCACTCACCTTTATCCTCCTTCAGTGCCTCTGCAGAAAGACAAGGAAGAAGGGGGGAACTTAACACCACAGCATACATAAAGGCTATGGGCACAGTATGGGACAGAATAATTCCACCTCTCATTGCCGTAGTGTTAATCTCAGGAGACTGAGTTGCCAGGGGCCTGGCCATCAGGAGCCTTTGACTGTCAGCCATCCCTCCACAGTGTATTCTGCATTCCCATTTACTCCACATACAGTACCTTCAACAGCACAACACAACGGCAATGGAATGCAAGGGAACAGTCCCACTCACCATTCTCCTTCTCCAGTGTCTCTAGAGAAAGACAAAAACGAAGGGGGGCAACACAATGACAGAGAAACCTGGATATTGGTGGAAGGGATGGCTTGCAAGGGAACAGTCCCACTCACCATTCTTCTTCTCCAGTATGTCTGCAGAAAGACAAAAAGGAAGGGGGGCAACATGATAACAGAGAAACCTGAAAATTGGTGGAAGGGATGGCTTGCAAGAGAACAGTCCCACTCACCTTTCTCCTCCTTCAGTGTCGCTGCAGAAAGACAAAAGGGAAGGGGGGAACATGATGAAAGAGAAACCGGAATATTGATGGAAGTGATGGCTTGCAGGGAAACAGTCCCACTCACCTTTCTCCTTCTCCAGTGTCTCTGCAGAAAGACAAAAAGGAAGGGGGGAATTTAGCACATAAGCATCCACAAAGGCTTTGGGCACAGTATGGGCAAGAATAATTCCACCACTCATTGCCATTGTGTTAATCTCAGGAGACTGATTTACCAGGGCACGGCCATAACTAGGCTTTGAATGGCAGCCATCCCACCACAGCCCCTTCTACATTCCCATTTGCTCCACACACCGTTCCATCACCGGCACAACACAATGACAGAGAAACCTGAATATTGGTGGAAGGGATGCCTTGCAAGGGAACAGTCCCACTCACCATTCTTCTTCTCCAGTATGTCTGCAGAAAGACAAAAAGGAAGGGGGGAACTCAGCACCTCAGCATCCACAAAGGCTCTGGGCACAGTATGGGATGCCCTTCATAGCAATTGCCTGATGGCAAGCAGAAGGACTCACCAATCATTGCACGGAGCTCCTCTTCCCTGTCTAAGTAGCCACAAAAAAAGAAGAAACTAAGTCAGGTCCAGACCCACAGATCCCAGGGTGCTCCCCACTGGAGCTGCCCACCCCAGCCATGATCAACAAGGGCCTCTGGCAGGGAACTGGTTCACATCCATTCACACTCCCCCTCACAACCCTCTGATTCTGAATGGGATCACTGACACCTGTCCCAAACACCACTACCCCAGCAACCAAGTAAACCATCTTCCAGATTAGTGTGGGCATCTCCACAGTCGAAGGTGATGCTTACTCCAGAGTTGCTCCATACATTCCACAAGAACTTAATACACAGACAAACCAACTGAGCCTTCAGCATCCTGGTCATCGGCATTTTTGTCATCCAAAAATTATAGACAGGACTGGCAAAGAACACAGTTCAACTGCTCATACCAACACACATCGTCCTCCTAACTACATGTTCTGCTGCAGTTTTTGTTCTCTTCCACCCTAATATCACTCCGTATCACAGTTGATAGAAAACCTTCAAACTCCTTCCCACTGAAGTGCAATGGGAACAGATTGGGATTACCTGACTGTAGAAATCTCCTTTTCTCTGTAGTTTACTTGCAAAGAAAGAATGAAATCACAAGTCAGAAGAGCTTACCATTTCTCCCCCTTAATAATTCTGCAAAAGAATATAAATCACATTAAATTAAATTAAAGCATTTTTATAAACCTCAGCATTTTTATTGAGGAAGACGAAGGCACACAGCTCATTGAGATACAATCAGTCTTTTGAAGACATTAGATTAGGACAAGAATCTCAGAGTTAAAGTGCCATAGGCTAATAAGTGGGAGACAGATTCACGTACCTTCCTTTTCTTCAGTGTCTTCTGAAATTAAGATTTTGGTATTTTCCGAAGGCAAAATTAAACAAAAAAAAAACAAAAAAAAAAAAACAAAAAAAAAGAAAGAAAGAAAGTAAAGAAAGAAAGAAAGAAAACAACACATGTAATGTTGAACTTACAGGAAAAATGGAATCATTTCTATCACAAAGATAGAAAAATTTGCCTGGAAAAGACTTTCACTTACGTTTCCCTTCCTCGAGTTTTCTTGGAGTTGAGATACTGGTGCCTTCAGAAGGAAGAACGAAAGAAAAAGAAAAACACTCAAAAGAAAAATAAAAAAATTTAACATTTAGATTAATTATTTGAAAGACAGAATCATAGAATTATTTGTCCAATTAGGCTGGAAAAGACTCAAAATCATCAAGTTCAACCATCAAACTCATTAGTTACTAAACTATGTCCAGTAGTGTCTTAGTGCCACCCATTTAGCTACAAGTCGTTGAACCAAATGTCATTTGCATTCCTTTCAAACCAGGACTTCATGGTTCAGAAAGGGGGGAAAATGATTTTTGTGGATCCCACAAGACAGCAAAATGATTCTATGAATTTTCTAGTTGCTTAAAGCTTTTCTTGAGAAGCTTTAAAGAGATTTTGGGGAAAGTAGAGAACAGATCCAAACAGCTCTTCTGGTTTCTCTAATAATCTTTCAGGGAAGAAAAGAAAGAAGGGAAGAAAGAAGGGAAGAAAGAAGGGAAGAAAGAAGGGAAGAAAGAAGGGAAGAAAGAAGGGAAAAAAGAAGGAAGGGAGGGAGGAAAGGAGGAAGGGAGGAAGGGAGAAGGGAGGAAAGGAGGAGGAAGGGAGGGAGGGAGGGAGGGAGGGAGGAGGAAGGAAGGAAGGAAGGAGAAGGAAGGAAGGAAGGAAGAAGAAGGAAGGAAGGAGGAAAGAAGGAGGAAAGAAAGGAGGAAAGAAAGGAGGAAAGAAGGAAGGAAGGAAAGGAAGGAAGGAAGGAAGGAAGGGAAGGAAGGAAGGAAGGAAAGGAAGGGAAGGAAGGAAGGAAGGAAGGAGGAAGGAAGGAAGGAAGAAGGAAGGAAGGAAGGAAGGAAGGAAGGAACGGAAGAAGCGCAAGGAAGGAAGGAAGGAAGGAACGAAGGAATGGAAGGAGGAAGCGAAGGGAGAGCGAAGGAAGGAAGGAAGGCAAGGGAAGGAAGGGGAAGGAGGGAAGGAAGGAAAGAAGGAAGGAAGGGACAGAAGGACAGGAAGGAAGGAAGGAAGGAAGGAAGGAAGGAAGGAAGGAAGGAAGGAAGGAACCCTAAAGGGGAAATAAAGAAGAGATAAGCATTCTTATTCCTATAGATGATACCGTATTTCAGACCGAAATTAGAGCAAGACACGCACCTCAAAACATGCAAAGTCTCTCCTCTCAATTTAATTCATTACTTACAGCATCTGGGAATCATTGGGTCACAGCTTATGATCCCATATACACCTTTTGCAGCTCTAAAATGCATGCTCCAGATACGCGTTCAAGCACTAACAAAGATAACTGTAAGCATCGACCTTTGCTTTAAGCTACACTTTACCTCTTTTAGGATCCTTTGAAAGTTTAACTGGGAAAAAGAAAAGAAAAAAAGAAAAGAAAAAAAAAAGAAGAAGAGAGAGAGCATGAAACTTCCACTTTGGATGTAAAAGCTTAAATGTTAAACTTTCTATTAAATATCCATGCCTTGAATGCTGGGGTACTGAGTATTCCAACATCTTGATGTTTTGGAATCATCAAGGGTTTGGATAGCTTGATTCAAACAAATCAAGAAGGAGTTGTTACTGAATGGAAATAGAGTATATAGCACTCTCTTCTTGTTCCTTTTCCCTGTCATCAGGAATCTGAAGCCATTAAAAGGATAAATAACAGGCCCATAACGGTGCAGAGGGATGAGTGCCCTGAAGGCACAATAAATATACTGAGAAATAATGAGTAAATAAGATTTTCCTTTGAATTTTGTGGAACAACATATGAGAGCAGTAGTATTGTAGTACTCCAATCTTGCAAAAAGACATGCATAGCCTTATGGTGAAGGTCGATATCTCAAAGAATGCCAGTATTGCCAAGATCAGAGTCAGGTTTTATGTCTTGGACCTGGTGGATTAACTGCACCCAACAGTGACAAGGAAGGGTTGGGGAGAACTATTATTGATTCCAAACATCTGCAGTCACTCCTCACACTTTGGCAACGTATGGTTTAGGTCCTTCACCCTCAGCCAGCATTGTCACCTGGATGCCATGTAAATCAGGGTGGGATGAGGTCAGCAGAACATGGAGTTATGCTGTAGGAGCACATACAAGCTGCAAACACTGGGAGAAAATGCCCATACCTAAAAAGAAGCAACAGCAAAAGGGAATGATGAGGAGGAGAATGGAGTCTAAAGCAATGATGACTATGAGGAGCCTGTGGTTAGCTTGATCCCATGTGCATACATCAAGGGTTTCTAGGGGGAAAATAAAGGGAAAAAAAAGTTAGATGCCTGAAACCATTCTCCCTCCCTCCCCCCTCCCTCTCTCCTTCCTTCCTCTCTCGCTCCTTCCTTCCTCCCTCCCTCCTCCCTTCCTTCCCTCCCTCCCTTCTTTCCTTCCTTCCTCCCTTCCTCACTTCCTTCCTCCCTCCCTCCCTCTGTNTTCCTCCCTCCCTCCCTCTGTCCCTTCCTTCCTTCCTTCCTTCCTTCCTTCCTTCCTTCCTTCCTTCCTTCCTCCCTTCCTTCCTTCCTTCCTTCCTTCCTTCCTTCCTTCCTTCCTTCCTGAGAAGCTCTCACACATTACAGGGAGGAGGCATTTACCTGCGTGAACGCTCTGGATCAGAAGCATAACACAGAAGAGACAACTCATCTCAGGACTCTTCATCTTCCGCATTGTTTCTTGCAATGCTTTTAAATCTGACCCAAAAGAAAATTCAGAGTAAGAAGTGGCAAAATACAAAACCACATGAAGAATCGTAGAGTCGCTGATTCTATCCTATTTCTTGATCTCTCTTGCAGGCAGGATGGGTTACATTTGTACCTATGTAAATTTATCTGAAACCATCAACTCCTTCACTTTCCTCCTTTCCCTCAGCTTTTATCGCTGAGCACAAAGTCCCGTAGAACATGACAAACCTTTGGTCAGCTCACTTGGCTTTTCACTCCTAATGTGTTGCCCACCATAAGCCCTATTCCCCTGTGCTGCTTTAGACAATGAACTAGAAGTGTGTAGATGGGAGGAAAGTGGTTTTAATTTGCTTTAATTCACTTTGCTTTAGTCCTTTATCAATTACCAATAAACTACACGAATCTCCCCTATACCAAGCTGGTACTGGTAGTAACAACAATTCATGCATTCATTTCTTGTCCTCATCTCAATCAATGAGCCTTTTCCGATATCATTTCCCCTCCTCCCCCCTTTACACAGGGCTGCCAGACATGCATTCTAATTCACAGCAGCCAATGAATGGAAATACACATAATTTGAAGTTAGGGATCATAAGGAAATATTAGGAAAAAAAAAAAAAAAAAAAGATAGAAATGGATATATGAGAATTTACCTGCACAGAAACGGGTGAACTCGTAAATTCAACTGGAGCTCTGACTGCACAGTTAAATATAAACTGCATACGGCTTAAAAAGAAAGGCAATTATGAATCACATGAAAGAAGGCGGTGCTGGCATTCATCCCCATTGGTAGGACTTGGTTCTTCCTCCTTCTGAGCTTTAGCACTTTCCTATTGGCCTTTCCAGGTTTATCTAAGTGACAACAGGGCAATTCTGATGTAGAAGGTAAAACTGAAACACTTTTCTTACTTCTGCTGCCCTTCCTGGGCTCAGTTCCACCCTTTTAATCCCAATCCCACTCCTCATTGAGTGGCACAGAACACAGGGAATGAGCCCGGAAATTGTTATCTTCTGCTCCTTTCCCTGCTGCAATGTGGGTCCTTTCCAATGGCTGCAGTCCTTTAGGATCAACCTGCTCCACACTAAAGTCATCCTCTCCCCATTGCATTGGCATGAAATCCAACACAACCCAACTGTCCAGCTCATTTCCGCTTCATTGAATGTTCCTCTCAGTATCTCTATGAGGACATTACAGGAGACAGCATCAAAAGAAGAGCTGCTAAACAGCTTCAACTGCTTTCTTATCATCCACCAGGCTTGTTAATTCATTGTAGAAGTCTATCAGATTAATAAATCATTATTTGCCCTTCATAGAGCCACGCTGACTGTATTTAATCACGTTCCTGTTTTGTTTGGAGAGTTTTCTCCATCTCCTTCCCAGGGACTTTCAGTGATGAAACTGTTTGGCCTGTAGTTACCTGAGTCTTCCTACTGCCTTTCTCTCTTCTTTCTCTCCAAGCCACTATGAGCTTCCAATGATAATTAATTGAGAATGGTCTTTCAATGACATCAGAGCATCAGCTTCAGAGCTGGTGGATACAGCCCATTGGGCTCCATGGACTTGTGTATGTCAGATTACTTTTGAGGACTCCCTTACACGGTTCTCCTCCGCCAGGGCAGCACTTTACTTCCTCCTCCCTCTCTTCAATCTTTCTTGAAGAAAATTCAGTTTCTAAGGCAGCTAAAACTATTACATAGAATCATAGGTTGGCCAGGGTTGAAAGGGACCACAATGATCATCCACTTACAACTATGTGTAGGGTCTCCAACCAAAAACCAGGCGGTTCAGTGCCATATCCAGTCTGGTCTTGAATGCCTTCAAGGGGCATCTACAAGCACCTTGGTCAACCTGTTCCAATGTGTCACCATCCTATGGGTGAAAAATATCCTCCTAATATCCAACCTAAATATTCCCTTGTCTTAAAACTATTTGAAACCATTAAAACCATTCCCCCTTGCCCTATGGCTATCAACTCGCATACACAGTACTTGCTGCATTGTATTTCAAGGAAGAAACAGTTGTGAGAAGTAATATTAAGAGATAAATCCAGTGAAAACCCAAGAATGCCTGTATTCATAGGCATGGTCTATTTCAAAGTTACCCTTGTTTCAAACCAAGTTTTCACAGTGGTATCTGCCAAGACCCAGGGACAAAAGGTCTCCATTTACAACAGAAAGTACTGATATTACAATAAAACAGCATTCGACCTTCAGGCAGAGCTGCACTTTAAGTTAATCTTTTATCTTTGTTTCGGTTCCACTGTTCGGAGTTCCTCCTTCTTGTTTTGTCCATCCATGGTCAGCAAGGAACAACAGGCCACATAGAACAGCCTGCAGCTATTTGATGCATTTTTACTCTTAAAGAATCATGCTGAATATATATGTATAAATGCAGTAACGTACCTTGATTGAATTCTCACCCCGGAGGTTTCTCTCTTTGAGCTGAACTGGCTTTCACTTGAACTGAAACAATGCAGATACAGGAAGCTTACAGGACAGATGGACTTTATACAGTTATAGCAATGAGGGCTCATAAAAACTGCCCTTAACCTCTCACTGCCTGGCAGAAGAATTTTTATCAACCTGGGCAGGCGTTGTTCCAAGTGTAATTCTTATTTGAGCACTTTGCCTCTTTCTATGGAAGGCTTGCTTGGACCCTGAGGAAGAACATCTGCCTTTGCCTCAAAGACACGAAATATTCTGTTCCACCTATCATTAACACCATCATCAGGCTGAACACGCATCTTATGATACAGCTATTCACTCCCTCGGCTTCAGGTACAAAAGAACAGGAGATGCTTCTATCCAATTCCATAACTCTTCACTCCTACTCAGAATAAAGGCATCCAGAAAGGAAAATCTGTTTTATCTTCTGTTACTAGAATGCAAAGATGGATATTTTGGGGCTTATTCTTGTATGGGCTTTTTTTTTTCAAGCCATTTCTCCTTAAAATGTATAGAGTGGAAGAGAGAAGGATACCAGATTCAGATTTCCAACTACATTCATACCATGCCAAGACATCAGTATGTAAAACATATGCTGGCATGTAATCCTTTTTCCTACCATAAAGCATGTCACAAATGAGTTAAAACAAGGCCCGTGATGTTCGCAACCCTTCAGGAAATAAAATCCCCATCAGTTTTTAAGTCTGAATAAGCAGCAGAAAGTGTGGGTTCATCAAGGAGAAGATTGACCACAGCGAGCAACATAGTTTTGCTGTGGCTGCTATTAATATTCAAGTTAATCCAGCTGGGAATTCAACTTTCAACTTAAAACCAATCTATCTATCTATCTATCTATCTATCTATCTATCTATCTATCTATCTACCTACCTACCTACCTACCTACCTACCTCCCTATCTATATAAATAAAAGGCAGAAAAACATCTATATAATCATCCACTAGTCTTCAGTTCAGTCTTCTGGGGAAAGCAGTAGCCCTTCTGTTCCAGCAGAGGTACCCAGACCTGGAGCATTAACTCTTTAAATCTCATTGCACTACATGATGTTGTGATGTGGAATAACCTAAAATCATGTTAAGATGTGGAATAATGATAACCAAAATTCATAAAGCCATAATGACATGTGAATAAATATCTCACCAGGGTTGCTGTCCTGATGCTTTAATATATGACCTGCCTAGACTACCTTTTCTTGGCCACAGGTTTTCACAACACAAGCTTCAGAAACCACTGATTTCTAATGGATTTTATCCGAGAGAAGAACTGCACCAATAGAGCTGGCAGAAGTAATTGCTGAACTGCTCCCTATCATCTTCGAAAGGTCTTGGCAAAGGGGAGAGATGCCTGAAGACTGGAGGATAACCAGTGTCACTTCAGTCTTCAAAAAGTGTAAGAGGGTCTAAGATAATATAGGGCAGTCAGCTTCCCCTCCATCCCTGGAAAGGTGATGGAACAACATGTCTTCAATTTCACCTCCAAGTAACTGGAAGAGAAGGTTATCAGAAGTCAGAATGGATTCACCAAGGGGAAATCATGCTCAGCCAACCTGGTAGCCTTCTATGATGACATCACTGCTTATAGAAAGGAAAACAGTAAATGTTGTGTACCTTGACTTCAGCAAGGTGTCTGACACTGTCACACGACATCCTTGTAATGAAGATAGGCTGGAATAGATGAGTGGATGGTGAGGTAGACTGAGAACTGGCTGAGTGGCAGAGTCCAGAGGGCTGTGATCAGTGGCACAGAATACTATTGGAAGTCTGTAACTAACAGTGTTCCCCATGGTGTAAAGGCTGGATCTGGTCATCAACCTCTCCATTAATGACCTGTATGAAGGGGTAGACTTGACCCTCAGCAAGTTTGCTGATGACATGAAGTTGAGACAAGTGGCAGACACACATGAAGGCTTGTCACGGGTTACCTAGATTTACCTGTACCCGCGATAGGGGGCAGCCACCCATAGGGCCTCCGGCCTGAATAGGAAGGGAAAAGGGGAATGGGAAAAGAGAACAGCGGCGGCAATCTATGGAGGAAAATTTATTTTACTAAAGATGATATCGGAATACAAGATAACACAATATAATACAATATGATTGAGGCTAGTAGATGGAAGAAAACAGAGAGAGAGTCCCCAAAAACCAAGAGATGTTGTTATTCCACAGAACTGAAGTATGAACCTTTTTATGATCCATACTGCACATGATGTTATGATGTGGAATATTGACAGCAGCATTACAAAACCATGACACTTATCCATTCTCTCCTTTGGAGAGAAAAAGGCTAAATCCATCAATCTAGAAATAGCAGGGGTGGGAGATGTCAGCAACAAGCTTACTGACATGGAAGCTTAGCTATGTTCAGCTTCGCAGATTCAATGTGAATTCTGTCTGTAGAATCATAGGATCATAGAATTACCCAGGTTGGAAAAGACCTTGAAGATCATCAAGTCCAACAAAGCTTAACCATAGTACCCTGTACTCACTAAAAATGAGAGGATATTAGCAAGGATATTAGCGCCTTGTGAATTCTCCTGAATAAATTTTATTCCATTTACTAAAATGAGGAAGGCTGGACCACACTTCACACCATTTCCAAGTGAAAGGAATTCCTGCAGAAAGAAACACTGATGGCAAGTCAGCCAAGTTGCCTTCAGTTGGCGCTAAGTTTTTGCAGCTGACATAGAAGGATCTGCCATGGCTGGTGATCATCTAGTATTAGTATCTATATATCTATATCATCTAGTATAGAATCTAGGTCTTTTTAAGCAGTGTGGTTTCAGCTCATCAGAAAGCTCTTCTGTGCTAGCGCAGTCACCAACTTTTGCACACAGGTGTCATATTTCCTGTGATGATCAGTGCACAGAGAAAGAATTCATGCTCTTCTTCACACCTGATGGAACGATCTGTATGCAGGCATACACAAATAGTATTTATCTGCTCCAGGGCTTAGAAAACAATTGTGTGTGTTGATAGAAGCACCTGGAGACTCTCTCTACACAGTGACTAGTGGCTTGAAGTCAGGATTTTCCTGCAGAAATGGCTCAAGAAAGGCTTAACAAGCAATGGTGGAAGAAGTATTTTAAATGTTTCAGCTTGGTAACACAATGCATGGGGCTGAATAGAGTGTAGTCTGACCTCAGATTCTGGATTTCAGTCATTAATTAGCTGTACATTTTCACTTCAACCATTCACTTGTCATCATCATTGAACCCCTATGCAATTCTTAGAGGCTCAGTGTCAGAACTGGTTGCAGATGAACCTGTTGAGAAGAAAGGAAAAAGCCTCACGTTCTGGCCGTGATGACTAACAGAGGTAAAAGTGTACAGCACTTTTTTCTGATGAATGCTGAAGAATGACAACTTCTTGGATGAGATGTCCAGGAAGATCCCAATCTTCTGTGGTCTGCCACTCACAGTTAAACGGGTCCAAGGATCCGAGTGGGCCCAATACTCTTGCCCATCTGCTAACCCTATGACCCAGAAACCATTCTTAGGGGACAGAGCCACTGTCTCTTTTCGTGCCACATTCTCCTGGGCAACACCCAAGTTCCAGTTGCGTTTCTTTCCAACATCCACTTCCCAATAATGCATCCCCGACATGTAACCTTCCTTTGCCAACAGAAAAGTGTGGGAATCAAATCTCTCCTCCTTGCTGGGCACCTTTCTGATCACACCAGTGTCTGTTACGCTCTTCCCATCTTCAGAAACTTGCAGTCTAGGATGAGCCGTGTCAGCGTCCAGGGTGACATCAACTGCAATAACAAGGCAATTAGTACTAATAAGGCAATAATACTAAATTACAAGAGGTCTATTGCTCTCAGACTTTCTATTGGTTTATCCTATGAAGGCGATTACAAGCTTTTGATTAAGGAATCGTTCAACAGCAAGGAAGAGACCAGAGAATAAGAGCCATGCTTTAGAACACAACTCCTCTTTGAACAAAACCAGAATCCCTAAATCTTCTTGCAAGGGAATGAGGAATAATTAATTCCATTCACCAAGGCTGTGATAAAACCAGCAGGTTTGCGTACACTTAGCAGTAGTGCTGCTCTATCTGAACATCCTGAAACAAACTTCTCTTCCTCATAAAGACCAAACCTCTATACTCTTTTAGAAGAAACAATTCTGTTTTGCACCCTGGAAGAACAAAAAATATTGAGATGTTTCTAGGACAGCAAATAGATAATGGAAGGATTCAACATAAGTTCTTGCTGTGTTGTTACTTACAGAACAAGAGGCCTGATTGCAAACACTTACTCGAGCTTTGTTATTAAAGTTTGTTAAAGCTTGAAGAGGTGGGATTCAAAATGGGATTTTTCTTACCTTTATGTCTTTGTGCATGCAATAACTCTACAGGAAACAAAGAAAGGAAGAAAAGTTTTTTTTTTAAGGAAATCTAGTCTCCGCTGACTTAGCAGCCCATGCTACTGGCAGATGGTCAAGCACTAGTGTTACTGCTTGCCTGCTCTGCAGGTAAGAAAACTATTCTATGATTATTATCTTCCATGTGAAAGGACAAGAAATCATGAAACTAGGAAAACATCAGCTGATTACACAACAGTTTGTTAAACAGTGAGTACAAAACTTCCATGATATCCAACACAACTAAGAGGAAGAGCCAAAAGCTGTTATGCCCCTGACTGAGCCCAGAGAGTCTACTTCTCTGGAGATACTAAAACCCCACAGTGACACTTTTCAGTGTAATCTCTAAGACAAACAGAGATCACTGGGGGTAATTTTCGATGCTAGATTAGCCCCAAATGGCTTGCAAGGGAACAGTCCCACTCACCATTCTCCTTCTCCAGTGTCTCTGCAGAAAGACAAAATGGAAGGGGGGAACATAGCACTTCAGCACAATGGCGCTGGGCACAGTATGGGCCAGAATAATTCCCCCAATTATTGCCACAGTGTTAATCTCAGGAGACTGAGTTGCCAGGGGCCTGGCCATCAGGAGCCTTTGAATGGCAGCCATCCCTCCACAGCCTGTTCTGCATTCCCATTTGCTCACACACGGTACAATCACAAGCTCAACACGATGACAGAGAAACCTGAATATTGGTGGAAGGGATGGCTTGTAAGGGAACAGTCCCACTCACCAATCTTCTTCTCCAGTGTCTCTGCAGAAAGACAAAAGGGAAGGGGGGCAACATGATGACAGAGAAACCTGAATATTGGTGGAAGGGATGGCTTGCAAGGGAACAGTCCCACTCACCAATCTTCTTCTCCAGCATCTCTGCTGAAAGTCCTAGAGGAAGGGGGGAACTTAGCACCTCAGCATCCACAAAGGCTTTGGGCACAGTATGTGATGCCCTTCATAGCAAATGCCTGATGGCAAGCAGAAGGACTCACCAATCATTGCACGGAGCTCCTCTTCTCTTTCTAAATTACCTCAAAAAAAGAAGAAACTAAGTCAGGTCCAGACCCACAGATCCCAGGGTGCTCCCCACTGGAGCTGCCCACCCCAGCCTTGATCAAGAAGGGCCTCTGGCAGGGAATTGCCTCACATTCATTCACACTCCCCCTCACAACCCTCTGATTCTGAATGGGATCACTGACACATGTCGCAACCACCACTACCCCAGCAACAAAGGGAACGATCTTCCAGATTAGAGCGGGCATCTCCACAGTCGATGGCAGTGTTCATTCCTGAGTTGCTCCATACATTCCAGAAGAGCTTAATACACAGACAAACCAACTGAGCCTTCAGCATCCTTGTCATCTGCCAGATTACATGGTTGTCATCCAAAAATTATAGACAGGACTGGCAAAGAACACAGTTCAACTGCTCGTACCAACACACATCGTCCTCCTAACTACATGTTCTGCTGCAGTTTTAGATGTTTTCCACTCTAATCTCGCTCTGTATCTCAAATGATAGAAAACCTTCAAACTCCTTCCCACTGAATTGCAA
Organism: Coturnix japonica; assembly: GCF_001577835.2. Taxonomy (NCBI): domain Eukaryota; kingdom Metazoa; phylum Chordata; class Aves; order Galliformes; family Phasianidae; genus Coturnix; species Coturnix japonica. Next base: position 128,376 of record NC_029545.1, on the reverse strand, counting down.
TGGGAATAGTCTGGGACCACCTGACTGCAGAAATCTCCTTTTCTCTGTGGTTTACTTGTGGTTTTCTCTGTGGTTTACTTGAACAAAGAACAAATGAAATCAAGAGTCAGAACAGCTTACCAATTCTTCTCATTAAGGATTCTGCAAAAGAATATAAATGATTTATATTAAATTAAAATAGAATGTTTTATAAACCTCAGTATTTCTATTGAGGAAGATGAAGACAAACAGCTCATTGAATGTCAGCCATCCCTCCACAGCCCCTTCTGCATTACCATTTGCTCCACACATGGTACCATCACCAACACAACACGATGACAGAGAAACCTGAATATTGGTGGAAGGGATGGCTTGCAAGGGAACAGTCCCACTCACCATTTTCCTCCTTCTGAGTCTTTGCAGAAAGACAAAGAGGAAGGGGGGAATTTAGCTCCTCAGCATCCACAAAGGCTTTTGGAACAGTATGGGATGCCCTTCATAGCAAATGCCTGATGGCAAGAAGAAGGACTCACCAATCATTGCACGGAGCTCCTCTTCTCTTTCTAAATTGCCACAGAAAAAGAAGAAACTAAGTCAGGTCCAGACCCACAGATCCCAGGGTGCTCCCCAATGGACCTGCCCACCCCAGCCATGATCAACAAGGGCCTCTGGCAAAAAAATGGCTCACGTCCATTCACACTCCCCCTCACAACCCTCTGATTCTGAATGGGATCACTAACACATGTCCCAAACACCATTACCCCAGCAACAAAGTGAACGATCTTCCAGATTAGAGTGGGCAACTCCACAGTTGATGGCATTGCTCATTCCTGAGTTGCTCCATACGTTCCACAAGAGCTTAATACCCAGAAAAACCAACTGAGCCTTCAGCATCCATGTCATCTGCCAGGTTACGTGGTTGTCATCCAAAAATTATAGACAGGACTGGCAAAGAACACAGTTCAACTGCTCATTTTCCTTCATCATTTTCCTAACTACATGTTCTGCTGCAGTTTTTGAGTTCGATGTTTCCCACCCTAATCTCACTTCGTATCACAGATGAAAACCTTCAAACTCCTTCCCACTGAAGGGAAATGGGAATAGGCTAGAACCACCTCACAGCAGAAATCTCCATTTCTCTGTGGTTTACTTGCAAAGAATTTAGGAATAAGGAAGGAAGGAAGGAAGGAAGGAAGGAAGGAAGGAAGGAAGGAAGGAAGG